>NW_026895079.1:0-140430 GCF_033153095.1 Gastrolobium bilobum | reverse complement strand
TTTTTATTTTTTAGGTGGTGGAGTCCACAAATTTGTCTCTATGACATGAGATAAGTTATTTACTTTAACATGAGATTAATAAAACCCATATATATATATATATATATATATATATATACATATATTTGAGCAATAATTTTCTCCTTCTACACGAGAAAGCATTCTCTCATGTTAAGTCCCATCAAAATTTGAGCCAACATTATTTTTTAGTTGTGGGACTCACCCAATTATATATCTACATGAGACAATATTTTCTTATGTAGCATAAAAAAACATTTATATATATTTTTTAGTTGTGGGAAATCACTTCGGCGATCACTGCATAAGTGATTTTCTCCTGCCACACATTCACCAGTATTTTTTCTTTACTTTTATTTTTATTTTATAAAAATTATAGTGGATCCCATCTTATTTTTATGTCACCAGAAAACTCTCAAATTTTGCAGTGACAGTAGAGTTGATATGTGTGTGTGAATTAATATTTCTTGTATCTTCATATTTTTACAATTTCATACATTGCAGGTTCAAAACAAGACTATCAAACGCTTGTGCAATGAGCGAGTTATTGTAACAGTGAACGGACATTTCCCTGGACCACAGATAAATGTCCGCGAAGGTGACGCTGTGATTGTCCATGTATTCAATGAGGCACCATACAATATCACCATTCATTGGTAAATCCTCCTTCATATATGTTTACATGCATGTCCTTCAAGAATTTGATAAAATAGCATAAAATCTTTTCTCTACACAGATTCTTGACGTTTGAATGTATATACTCTATATACTGTACTGCTGGAGTCTTGCTTTTGTCCACGGAACATATAATTCCTGTTTATATTGATTTAAGGAACAATTTGTTGTTCTTTTGGTTTGACGCAAAGAGAAGATGAATATAACCGTTCATTTGATAAAATACAAGTAATTGTTAGACGTAATAATCATTGTTAAACTCAAACTGTTTACAAACTTTTTAGGGAAATGATCCATTTACAAACTTTTTTATCAAATTACACTAAGTATGACCGTTCATACACTCGTGATTTAAGTATGACCGGTCATACTTAGTGTAGTTTGTAAGAGTTTGTAAACAAAAAGTGTGTAACTATAACCTTTCCCTTCTTTTTTTATGTTCAAAACGACATTAATTTTTATTTTTTTTCATTCATATTAATAAGTCGTCATTAATAAGATTTTTAACCATATATATGTAGGCATGGAGTGTTTCAGCTCTTTAGTGGTTGGGCAGATGGTCCTGAATATGTAACTCAATGCACAATTAGTCAAGGAAATAAATATACTTATAAATTCAACGTGACAAAACAAGAAGGAACATTATGGTGGCACGCTCATGCATCTGTTTTACGATCCACGGTTCATGGTGCTTTCATCATTCATCCTCGTTTTGGACGATTCCCGTTTCCTAAACCCTACAAGCAAGTTCCCATTATATTAGGTATTATCTTTTGTTAAGTTTGTCCACTCCCTTTTGACATATTTTCCCCTTATGCATATAATAAGTCTTCTCTATCTCTTAATTTAGTATTGCTCACACAGTCCTTTGAATAGAATTACAAATTCTACCATTACTTCTCAAGATTGTAATGTTTTCCATGACATGAAAAAATAAATTTTTTTTTTTTTAAATGCAGGTGATTGGTATAATGTTAATGTCGTGGATGTTGAAACCCAAGCACTAGCCACCGGAGGTGCTATTAGGGTATCTGATGCATTCACAATCAACGGCTTCCCTGGAGATCTCTTCAATTGTTCTAAAGATCGTAGGTTATCTCCTTGAATACTAGTGTGCAACATTAATTACCAATCAATTACTGTAATTGGAAGTCTGATTGCATTTTAGATTTGCTAATTGATATTAAAAAGTTTTAATAGATCTATTACATGAAAATATTTTCTTACTCGGTATATCATTTATCAAATACGGCAAATAATAACACTTTAAAACTACTCTTATATTTATAGTTATTTTCACTCATATCTTATATTTTTTTCTTTTTGACAAAAGAGTAGGGCTTGTGTTTTACAAAAATGAGCTCCTATTATAGATGTAATATAAAACATTTATGTGCATTGATTTAATAATTTAAAATTTTGGGAGAGTTATTTATAACATATTATCAAAACCTCTGCGATCAAATTATTTGAAATTCGTTCTTTATCACCCCATTTTTTTAATAACAAATTTTATTTAAGCACAAGATAAATGAATCTTGCGTTTATGCTTAATCCTTTTAGGGATCTTTAGGCTTGATGTGTTTATACTTTATATATATTATCCATGTTTCAATCTCATAGGCTCTTGCCTTTTAGCATAAGAACACATGTTACAAATGTAATATAAAAACCATTGAGCTGTCTACTCAAACATGTGAAATCATCAATAAGGTTCATTTATTCAACATTTGAACTCTTTCAAACTCGTGAATCTAAAGTCCATGTATGTACTATCTTTTGAACATAATTCAGAGACGTTCAAGATGAAGGTGAAGCAAGGAAAGACCTACTTGCTACGAATAGTCAACGCTGCACTCAATAACCATCTTTTCTTCAAGATAGCAAATCACAGTTTCACAGTTGTCACTGTTGATGCTGAATACACCGACCACTTTGTCACCGACATCATCGTTATCGCCCCTGGCCAAACCGCTGATGTTCTATTCACGGCAAATCAAACCACAGGCTCATACTACATGGCTGCCTCTCCTTATAGCATTGGTGTGCCTGCCATCGACAACACGACAACTCGTGGCATTGTCGTTTACGACCATGCATCATCATCATCACAACCCGTGATGTCATCTCTACCACCCGTAAACGACACACCAACAGCTTTCAAATTCTACAGCAACATAACTAGCTTGGTGGGGGGCCCACATTGGGTTCCTGTCCCACTTGAGGTGGATGAGCACATGTTCATCACCGTTGGATTAAACCTAAAAAGGTGTGATCCTGTGAATGCCACCAATGCCACGTGCCAGGGTCCACTCAATCAGAGATTATCTTCCAGCATGAACAATGAGTCTTTTGTGATCCCTAGGGGAAGAGGGTTCTCTATGTTAGAAGCATTCTTTAAAAATGTGAGTGGTGTTTACACTGCAAATTTCCCAAACAACCCTCCAATTTTGTTTGACTTCACAAATCCGAACATTAGTTTCAATACAAACCTTATATTTGCGCCAAAATCAACCAAGGCAAAGAAACTCAAGTTCAATTCAACGGTGGAGATTGTGTTCCAAAATACAGCAATTCTTAGTGTGCAGAACCATCCCATACACATACATGGTTTTAGCTTCCATGTTTTGGCTCAAGGGTTTGGGAATTTCAATTCCACTAGTGATAAAGCCAAGTTTAATTTGGTGAATCCTCAAATACGCAACACAATTGCTGTGCCTGTAGGAGGATGGGTTGTCATCAGATTCCAAGCAAACAATCCAGGTATTAAATTTTCTTTATTCCATTATTGAATCAAATAAAAAAAACATAGATACTCTACAATTGGTCTCAATTTTTTATGATCGTTGACGTAGTTACATTACATTTTACCTTCATAAAAATAATTAAATTAATTAATGTAAAATTGATGTGTAGGGATAACAAAACATGTCATGACTCACACAAAATGTCAAAATGCTAGTTATGTCGACTCGTGAGATAAAATAAATTGTGTATAGATTTGAGTAAATAACACAAATTAGTCGTGTAGTTTCATGGGTTGATGTGAGTGTCAACCCACCAAAATTTTGTGCTAAGAGAAAAAGTTAAAAAAAAAATTAAAATTGTGGTGATTTTGACATAATCTATTGCGGGTCACACATATTTTATTCATTTTTTTTTATTTTTTTAATTAAATTTTCAATTTTTACTTGTCAAGTTGTGTGACCCGCAACCTACAGCAAATCATATCCGGGTTTTAATTTTTAATCCACCGATAAAATGGATAGTTTGAACCGCAGATCAAACATTGAAACCCACGAACTCGACCCGCGAATATGTTTTGCCAACCCTACAATTCTGTAAGTAACTACGGCAATACTAGTCAGATGGAACTTATTGTGATTATAATATTGTTAGTTTGAATTAGTAATCTTAGAATTGATGATGATAGCACACACTAATATAATATCTTCAATATATTGAAGGTGTATGGTTTGTGCATTGCCATGTGGAAGATCATGCGCCATGGGGACTAGATATGGCTTTTGAGGTTGAGAATGGGCCAACTCCTTCAACTTCACTCCCTCCACCACCCTCTGATCTACCTAAATGTTAACCAGATTGCGGAGTGCAGAACTGCATAATAGAAATCAACACCGACGATTCTATCGCTTTTTCTTCTAGTTATTTTATAAGTATATCTAGTGTCTAATGTTATTTGAATATTGTTTTGTAGAAAATAAAAGTGGGTATCAGTGCCGACTAAAATAAATTATTCCTCAACTATTTCGAAGTGTGATATGTTGTAACCGACATTGCAAAATAAGAACAATTATTTCAGTTGTGTAAGAATGAAGTAGCGGATTAATTACTACACCAAAATGATTAAGTATCTTGTGAGACAGATAATGGTTCGCGTAGACACACCGTAAAAGTGTGTATGTGGAAAACTAAGAGTAGGTGAAGTTAAATGCTGATGGTAAAGAGTGTTTTAGTTTGTAAGTCATTTTACAGCTTGCAGTTTAATTCATGTTATTATCGTTTATATTTATCTCTGATGAGAAGAAAGGGAGAAAGAATAAAAAAAAGATATATATTTAGTGGAATTAATATTTCTCATATTCTTGGAGATAATTTTATCTCCTACATATACAAAAATGTGTGGTGTTTATATTTTTCTTTTTATCTTCTTTTCACATGCATCCGAAACATTTTATACATGTATAGAAAATAAAATTACGAGAAACAATAATCTTATATTTAGTTTGTGGAAATATTTTGTATTTGTTTTTTTTATTTTCTTATTTAATGGTGGGTTTTATAGCATCCATACATAGAACAGGGTATGCGGCTCGAGGCCCACATGCCGATCCATTTAACCCACAACTTGCATTTTTTAAAAGTGGGACTCCGACTAACTCGTGGTTTAAACAAGTTATGGCCCAACTTTTGCTAATTTGCTTAGTTATTTGATTTTGACTCTATTTTTTTTTTGCAATTTTTTAAATTTTTATGTTAATGGGCTGAAGCCAACCTCACTACAAAAGAATCAAAAGATGCATTTGACCTTCTACTTTTAGACATTAATATCATTGCATGACTTATAATAGTTGTTAGATTGAATTCAGATAGTTAGTACTTGCTACTTATTTGAATTTAGTTTGAATGACTTAATAGAAAATAAAGTTTAGAGTTGAAATTGATAAACCAATTACTTTTAAATATTTATATATGAATTTAATATATCTCATATATAATCAGGGGATAATGTTATTTCCTTTATATACATGTAAGTAGGTGGGTCTATTTATTTATTTATTTATTCCATATTAGACTACATTCACTTGCATGTCAATAGTAGGAGATAAATTTATTTTCAATTCGGAGAAGAAACATTTGTTGAGATATTCAAGTGTGATGAAGTCTAATATTGGATAGTAATGGGCTATGTGATATCTACATAAGTGGATGAAACCATTAACACAATGCTTAAGATTTTGGATTGAGACATGATGTCATATCTACTTGCTACAATTAGTATAACTTTAGCCCATAGATAGTAATGCCCCGCCATGAGCTCCCCCTTGACCCTCTTGATAGTGGTATCAGAGGCAGGTTGAGTACTTGGGCCCGAGGTACTTGGTTGATGGGGAGCATACCAATATTGAGTTTCACACTTGAGGGGGAGATTGTTGAGATATTCAAGTGTGATAGAGTCCCACATTGGTTGATAATGAGCTAAGTGGAGTCTGTAAGAACCCGCACCGTTAATTTAGGAATTTAATTAATTAATTATGTGATTAATGAGATAATTCCATAATTGACCCTAATAATTATGAGAAGGCTTAAATAATTATGGTAAGTGATTAATAATGCCGAAAGTCGCTTTTCTAACGAAAAGTGCAGATACCGGTTCTGCTCCACGGTATAACTGCGTACCGATAAAGTATCCCAAAAAATTACGAAAAGTATGTATATGTCACTAGAATAATATATAGGACTAGCCTAACAAGTTTCATGTCAAAATAATGAGAACTGGTGCCAGAACTGATACTGGATATGTAAAAGCGCGTATCGGAAAAGTACTGCGAAAATAAAATAAAAATATAAAAAATCTTAGAAAAATGGCTAGGTTCAGAATCCTAAGTCTGGGATTAAAATGCTAAGCTTAGCTATTAGTGCTAATACAATGTGCTTAAACTTAAACCGCCTATATATACTCTTTTTGCACACAACCCTAGGCCATAATCAGCCTCTCTACGTGGGTTCTGAGTGTGAGTTGTTGTCCTTTCCTTATCCACCATTTCTTGACCTTCCAAGTAGCATTTCTTCATACTTTCTTCACAAAAACTCCATAACTAAGTGTGATCAAGCTTTGTGTGGGAGGAAAATGAAGTCTTGAGGGTGTGAGAAGGTTGTGTTTTCTGAGTTTGAGGGCTGCCACTTGGTTGAGTGTTGTGGAGTCGTTGTCCCTTGTTTGTGTGGCTTCAAGAAGCCACCTTCGAAGAGAAAGAACCATTGTGGTGTGCCATTTTCATACACCTTCAAAGTCAGAACCTTTTGGAGCTGATTGGTGAGCTCCAAGAGCAATCTTTTCTGAGTTTTGAACCTTGGGTAAGCTTCACCAACTTTGATCATGAGTTTTCTTTGTTTAAAGGTTGAGTCTTGGCATGTTAATGAGTGGAATAAGTAACCAACCTGAACATGAACCTAAAAGTGAATAAAAATGCATGCTTGGACGTCCTCTTGGGTTAAAAGTTGAACCTTTGGAGTGATATCTCGCGAAATGCAGAAACATCATTCTGTCACGAAATATCCGGATATGATATCCGGATATTGATATCCAGATATGATATCCGGATATGGGGTTGGAAATATCCGGATATTGATATCCGGATATGGGACTTGTGATATCCGAATGTGGATATCCGGATATGCCCCCGACAGATATTTGGACATTCTGAAAATTTCGAGACAGTAACTTTACTGTTCATACATAATGATATTTTGGGTTTGTGGACCCAAGATGGGTTAATGTGGACTTTTGTAATAATTAATCTAAGTCAGAATCAAAAGGGATTAAGGGCTTATGGCTTGCGAGAAGCCTAAAGACATGAAACGTAAAAGGAAGGCGTTGTCTTTGTGTCATATGCTTGTAGAGTATGAATATTGATATTAT
Organism: Gastrolobium bilobum; assembly: GCF_033153095.1. NCBI lineage: Eukaryota > Viridiplantae > Streptophyta > Magnoliopsida > Fabales > Fabaceae > Gastrolobium > Gastrolobium bilobum. The sequence continues at coordinate 133,076 of NW_026895079.1, read as the reverse complement.
TATTGATCCAAACAGATTGTGATTGTGTTGTGTGTGGACTTTGAGCTGATGTGGACCTTGGATTGGATTGATTGCTTAGAGGTAAGCTTTCGTGTCCTCGGTTTAGCCATTGTTGATTCCACCATACCCCATGTGGGGATGGTTTATATGCATGTTGTGTTTTCATGTATTGATTTATTGAAATGATTTTGCTTTGTTAAGTGCAAATGCCCTATGATATGTATGTGATGTTTTACCTAGACGGTAAGCCTGAGTATGTAGCCTCATACAATATGGTGATCCCGTGGGCAGGTATGGCATGGGCGTGTACTAATGTGGGTTGTATACGTATGTAAATCCTGCATTTCTCTGGCCAGTAGAATGGTTGACACACATGACATGATTATATGCTGCATTGCACTGATTTTGGAACTTATATTGTTAAACTACTTTTAGAACTTATATTGCACATGTAAGTGAGCTTGGGGTAGAGAAATCCTTGAGGACCCCTTGCCCTACTAAGATTTCTGTTTAGAGATCTCACCCCACGTTTGGGGCACATATTTCAGGTTCAGGTAACTCGGGGGTTGAGACCTCGGGCGGCAGGAGGCCGGAGCTGAGTTAGACATTGCTGCTTATACGGTTATGATTGGATGCTGGCATGCTTTATGTTATTATTATGATTTTGTTGTTGAGACTCTGTTGGGCTTTGTTGCCTTATTTGGTGAGCATGGGGGTTGTCCATGCCACATTGATTGACTATGTCTGAATTTAGATTCGAGTTGTATTAATGTATTAGGATTATGGTCCGGACTACGTGTTGTAGTACCGTGACTTAGATACTCACTTTTATTTATATATTGAGGTTATTCAGTGCATTTACCTTTTTTGCAATTTACATACAGGCGATGTTTTATGAAAAGGATTAAGTAATCAACTTTGTAATACTAATGACGTCATAATTGAAAAAAAAAAGTTATTCCGCAATTTAATTAAGTGTGGCTTAATATGATGACATGATAACAACCGGGTATACACGGGGTGTTACAGAGTCTATATAAGTGGATGAACCCATTAACATAATGCCTCGATCGTATTGAATCATTGGCGTTTATTGTTTAAATTTTAGAATTTACATAAAGAATGAATCTTTTGGAAATCTAGGATTCACAATTTAATAAGGTTTTGTTATTCAAACTTTTGAATATGTATAAAGGTGGAATTTTTGGAAGAATTTAGCTTCATAATTGATGCGGATTTGTTGTTTGAATTGAGAATTTGAACGAACAATCAATTTTTTTAGGAAATTTTGGACTTGTGGTTTGAAAGAAATCAAATCTTTAATGTGTTTTGTTTTGGGGTTTTCTTAGATTTCATATTCTTTGTCAAAAGTCTTCTATGAAATTTTTGGGAATTGGTTATCATGAACCAAGGGAAAATGTATTTTTATGTTAACTAGCAAGCCCCTGAGCTCTCATTTGTGTGGCACCAAAATAGGAATATTTTAAACGTTCAATGCAATTAATCTTATACCATTTATGAGAAAGATTGATTGTATGATTCTAAAATGGGATTGTTATTTCTCATTGTTTCTTTTTGGAATTAAGTATAACGAATTTGTTAGCTATAAAGTTATTCAAATGCTATAAAGCAATGTTATTAAACCTGGCCCAGTCATTGACCCGATTAAGGTATTGGGTCACAGGTTCAACTAGTGGGTTATTGGTTCAACCATATAACCCGGTAAGTATATGAAAATCTATAATTTATATTAAATAAATTATAAACATACTCAAAAAATAATAATACAAATTTCAAATATTTTAATATAAAAATAATAAATCACACATTATTGTCCAACAAAGAATCAAACAAACATATAATGCTTGTGATTTTGGTGCTTAATGTTCAGTAGACGACATCTCTAAATATAAATTAAATCAAAATTCCTTTCATAATGCATAACCAATATAATATTAGTGTTGTAGGTATATAACTTATGTAGACGACATCTCTTTGGTCTTCTCTCTCCTTCTCCTCTGTTATGTTATTTTTCTCTCCTCATCGTTGATTCGTCGCTACGCCGCCTCTACTTTGTCGTTCTCTCTTGGGAAAGAGATATCTTTTCACATGCTGTTGCAGGTGCATAATAAGTAGGGGTGTCAATACAGGTTATGACACGGGGGTCGACCCGTGACACGACACGAAAATTCGTGTTCGGGTTGACCCGCAAAAACAATTGTGTCGTGTTCGTGTTGGGAAAAATGACACGTAAAAAATTTGTGTCGTGTTCGTATTGATGTATTCGTGTTCGTGTTGACCCATATTTTTTTAATTTTTTAATTATTATTTTTTAAAAAAAAAATTATTTCGACCTATTTTTTTTTAATTTTTTTGTCAATCACTGTTTTGACTCCTATTTTGCGTGTTACTCGTGTCGTGTCGTGTCAACCCGCAAAAAAATTCGTGTCGTATTAGTGTTGAAGATTTTGACACGAATAAAAATTCGTGTCGTGTTCGTGTAGATGTATTTGTGTCGTGTCAAATTCGTGTCGTGTCAAATGCGTGTTGTGTCAACCCGTTTTGACACCCCTAATAAAAAGTACAAGGTGGAATTGAGTTTGATGATATAATTTTTTATTAACTATTGAAATATGTATTTTATACTTTGATAGTTTAATTCTATGGTTAGCTCATGTAATATGTTGTGGATGTAATTGATTGAATTATGATAAGATATTTTAACTCTTTTATAATTGATAGTTTGAATTTTTTAAATTTTTTCATTTAAGATATATATTTATATTTTTTAATTACAAAATTGGGTCAATAAAATAACCTCATAACTCCCAATTAAACTCATGACTCGTAACCTCGGCCGAATTAATCGCCGAAGAAAATTTTAAACAGTGGTTCAAACCTTAGTCATGAAGTTTTCAAAAAGGGTCATGTACTAATTGGTTTCCATCCTTCATCACTCTATGCCTTGAAATCCGTTGCTACAGTAAAAAAGCAAGTTTTTAAATGAAATTCTATGAAATAAAATTGTTTTTTTAAAATAAATATATAATAGTATATTTATTTTGTGCTTAATTTAAAATGTATCATAAATTTAATTTAATAAAAATTTAAAGATAATTATGTAGGCTTTCAGCCTCGGTGGATGATTAATTAAGGCATATGAGATTTTTTTTAGAAAGCAGGCAAAAAGTTTGTTTTGTTACTTTGTTTTTTAAGGGAATATTATATTATATTCCAAATAATAAATTTTATGTTAATTATTAAAATTTGAGCAAAAAAGTTAAATATTTATAAAACTTATCTGGTAAACAATAAAATTGACAAAATTTTATTATGTAGTCTGTAATTATTTTTGTGGATGTTAAAATTAATGACAACTAAAATATCATTATTTTTAAGTTTTTATATAATACAATTAATAAATATTTTACTATTCAACTTATTAAATATTATATTTTTATGACTGTCTAAGAAGTCCTATAAGTGAGAGATGGTCAAACCAAAAGCAAATAATACAATGTTAGGGTACCACCCTTCCTTTTCAAAAGAAGATAAAGTTGTACATATGTTGCCAAATGCAAATGGATATTTACGCCAGATGCATTGGACCCGCCGCCTCTAAGAATGAAATTGGGTCAAGTCGGCCTATAAGGATTTATGACTCGGTCTATGTCAGATCAGATATAACTTAATATATTTAGTAAAATAGGTCGATTTGGGTCTTGAAAAAGCTTGTTTAATAAATAGACCGTAGGCCGATTTTCACAAGGTTTAGTCTATAAGCCTATAGGCCGGCCTATATTATATTATTTATTTTAAATAAAGTAAAATAAAATAAGTATGCCTTAAAAAAATAAAAGATATAAATTTAATCAATTACAATTATTTATAACTCAATTATATTCGATTATATTTTAATAAAAATTTGACTTTATTTCTTATGTAAGAAGAACCAATATCTCAACATGTTAGATTGTCTATATGAATATATTAAAAGGTTTTTTGGGAGAGGTTGTCTTACTACAAGCATCATGATGTGTTTGTTGAATTCATATAGTTATTTTAATTTACATAGTATGAATTTGTTTGTTGGAGCTGATGAAATATATGTTATTTAGTTTGAGCATTTTGCTTTTGAAAGTGACTTAAATGCAGACTGTGATGAGTTTTGTTGTGATTCATGATTCTGTTTGGACGTTGAAATTGTGATTTTTGGTTTAGCAACAAAATTTGAATATTTTATGAAGTTGATTCATGGTTCTACTTGGAAGTTAAAAATTAACAGTCTAATGAACTAGGCCATGCCATTTATTTTTTATAAACGGGCTAAGCCAGGCTACTAAAATCTGACACTACATCAATGAGCTAAGGCTACACCAATGAGCTAAGGCTACACCAACTAAAGCAAGTGAGTCTGACACTACATCAATGAGCTAAGGCTACACCAATGAGCTAAGGCTACACCAACTATAGCAAGTGAGTCTGACACTACATCTCAACCCAAAATCTTATGACCTTGGGTTCATGGGTCCTCTCACTTATAAGGACTTCATTTTGTTCATTACCAATCAATGTATGATTCATCACACTTGAATATCTCAATAATCCCTTGGACCCACCTAACAATACGATTATATGCACCTAATGCCCTTTGAGGAATCTGCTCCAAAAATTTATATGGAAATGGTAAGGTCCACAACATATGAAGACATTTATATAGCAACTCTTTCATGGGAAGCTATTAACTGATGCGATCAAAATGAATTGTGTTGTAGAAAAAGTTGAATGTTGCTGTTTCTTGAGAATGGGGAAATGACATCTTATAATACTGCTACTGCTAGCAAGTGTTATGATATTTAAGTGTAATGAGTCCCACATTGTTTGGTAATAAGCTAAGTGAAGTCCATATAAGTAAGAGGACTCATAAACCCAAGGCCTTAAGGTTTTGGGTTGAGATGTTGTGTCGGACCCGCTTGCTACTATTGGTATGCTCCCCCTCAACCAAGTATCCTGGGCCAAAGTACCCAATTCACCTCTAGCCAATAACCAAGCTAGCTCCAACCGCAGCAAATGAGTCTGACACTATATTTAAACCTAAAACCTTAAGGACTACGTTCATAGGTTCTCTCATTTATATGGACTTCACTAAGATTATTACCAAACAATGTGAGACTCATCACACTTGAATATCCTAACAATCTCTCCCTCAACTGTGAAATCCAACATTTTTTATGCTCCCCATCTCTTCGAGTATCCTAGTCCCAAGTAACTCAACTCGTCTCTTGCCAATCACTGGACTAACACAAGCCCAACTCGGCTGGTAAGGGCCCAAAATGACCATCTTGGACAAACGGTCCACTACTACTAATATAGTGGCATACCCATTGGACTTTGGTAATGCAGTGATAAAATTAAGTGTCAAATCATCAAAAATAACATTTGGGATTTTTAATGGTTGCAACAACCTAAAGGGTACCTACGTTGAACTTTTAATCTGCTGACAAATGGAGTATTCTTTGACAAATAATTTGACATCCTTCCTCATATTCCTCCATATAAAAGAGGTAGATAAATGGATAAATGTCTGATAAACACCAGCGTGTCCTCCCATGGGTGTGCAGTGAGCCTCTGTTACCAACAGAGCTTTTAATGTAGATTTAGACACCAACAGACACATATGCTTGTGAAATAATATCCCATCTCTTCTGGACAATTCATGATCAGTTTGTGATCTTTCATCCATCGCTTTGTGAATAACTAATGATTCCTTGTCAGTCTTGTTTTCCTCCTTGATTTTTAACCAGACATCAAGTGTAGGTTTTGAACGTAGGGTACAACATATAGATGTATCCTCTTCTGAAAATTGTCTGGAAAGTGCATCAGCCACAATGTTAGAAGAGCCTGACTTATACTTAATACTAAAATTATAACCCATAAATTTAGAAGCATACTTTTGCTAGTATGGAGTTTAAATGGTTTGCCTCAATAACTCCTTTAAGCTTTGGTGGTCATTTTTTATCACAAAGTGGGAACACAAGGAGGTAGTGATGCCACCTTTTAATTTCCTCAGTTATCGCATAGAGTTCTCTTACATAAGCTGATGCTACAGCCATCCTCGGACATAGCTTCTTGCTAAAATAAGATACTGGTCTTCCTCCTTGTAATAACACCCCCCACACCAACATTGGACACGTCTGATTCAACTACAAAAGAAGAGTTAAAATCTGGCAAACGAAGAACTAGAGTGGAAGACAATACTACTTTCAAGGCTTGAAAGGCACCTGCTGCTTCTGGAGTTCATTTCAACTTATCATGCTTCAATAACTCAGTTAAAGGGTGAGCTAAAGAAGTATATCCTTATACAAATCTCCTATAGTAGCCTGTCAACCCTAAAAAGGCACGAAGTTGCTTGATTGATTTAGGAGTTGGCCACTCCAACATAGCCTCAATCTTCTTGGGATCTGCCTTTACGCCATCTGCAGTAACTACATCACCCAAATAGGAAATTTCACTTACCCCAAACTCACATTAGCTCAATTTCAAGGAAAAACAATTGCCAACCGAAGAACTCAATGTTGTTGCCAAATGATCCATGTGATCTGTCAATGATGAGCTGTAAATCAACACATCGTCGAAGAAAACAACAATGAATTTGCGAAGAAATGGGTGAAAAATCATGTTCATAGTAGCTTGGAAGGTTGCAGGTGCATTTGTAAGACCAAAGGACATAACGTTGAACTCATAGTGGCCCTCATGAGTTCTGAATGTCGTTTTATGAATATCTTCTGGTTTTATACAGATTTGGTGGTAACTTGAATGCAAACCTAGTTTACTAAATAGCTTGGCATCATACAATTCATCTAACAACTCATCTCTTGTGGGTATGGGAAAAGCATCCTTAACAGTCAATGCATTTAAGGCCCTGTAATCTCTGCACATTCTCCAAGTACTGTCATGTTTTTGTACTAACAAAACTGGAGAAGAAAATGCATTATGACTCTGTTGAATCCAACTAGAATCTAAGAGTTCAGCAACTTGCCTCTCTATCTCTTCTTTTTTATGATGACGGTATCGATAAGGTTTGACCTTAACTGCTTTAGATTCATCCACCAGTTGAATAAAATGTGTCATTTCCCGAAAAGAACGCAATGTTTTTGGTAACTCAAAGACTTTCTGACAGTTCATTAACACATTATATAATTCTACTAAAATTTTATTTTGAATGCGAAGAAGATCAGAACTTACCTTCAGCTCTTCATTGTTCTGCTTTTTGTAACACCTCGTATATATCCAGTAATGTTATCATACTATCGTATTAAGCTGCGCTTAATAAAAAATGAGGAATATCTTTTTCTTTTCAATTATGAAGTCATTATTAATAAAAAAAATGAGGAATATCTTTTTCTTTTCAATTATGAAGTCATTATCATTACCAACTTGCTTATTAATCAATTAATAAAACATCGCTTGTATGCAATTGCAATAAAACAGCTAACTGAAATACCTCATTAATTAAAATAACATAAGTATGTCTCTAGTCACGGAGCTACAACACGTAGACCGGATCAACTAGAAGTTTATACAAATCAACTCAAAAGTACTAACAACATGGTGGCATGGACAACTCCCATGCTCACCCCAAATAAGGAAACAAAGCCCAACATAAGTCTCAACTCAACAGCAACATAAAGATAAGGGCGGAAAACATAAACAGCATCCAATCCAGTCATGCCAGCATAATATGAACAACACAAAACATCAACTAAGCTCTGGCCTCCTGCCACCAGAGACATCTGTCCTCAACTACCTGAACCTAAAATAAGCATTCCCCAAACGTGGGGTGAGATCTCTAAACAAGAAATCTCAGTAAGGCAAGGGGTCCTTGAGGATCTTTCACCCCAAACTAACTTACATGTGCAATATAAGTTCAAAAGCAGTTTATCATCATTAGTTCTAAAATAGTGCAATGCAACAGATAATCATGTCATGTGTGTCAATTCTATTCTACTGGCCAGAGAAATGCAGGATTTATATACGTCTAATACCCACACATAGTGCAAGACGCCACTTCCATCCACCCCGGATCACCGTCTTGTATGACGCCACACACTCAGGCTTACCATCAAGATGGAATAACACATGCATATTAAAATCCATTACACATATAGCTCAACAACATTTCAAATATTCAAAGCATGTAACACAGCATGCATATAACCATACCCCCATGGGACATGGTGGAACCACAACATGGCTAAACCGAGGACACAAAAGCTTACCTTGCAAGCTGACTATCCAAGCCAAGAGTCCGTACAAGCTCAGGACCCACAAACAGCACAATCACAATCTGTTTATATGAGAAATATCATCAATAACCATACTTTAAAGGTTCGTCTCATTATGACAACATTTCCTTATTCGATTACGTCTTTTCTAGATCATAATTATCAAGCACTAAGTCCCTTAATTATAGGTATCACTGTTTCCCAGCAGTAACACCAACTTCCTAGGCCATCAAGCCCACATGGGAACTGTCCCACGCACAACAAACTGATTTCCGGTCATTTTCACAGGTGGTAATCGATTACCGAGGGCTGGTAATCGATTACTGCACATAGTAATCGATTACCACCAGCAAGGTAATCGATTACCACACATGGTAACCGATTACCAATCAAAAGTAATCGATTAACACGCGGGCAGAACAGCATTATGCAGATTTTTTCTGCATAATCCGAAGCCAAATTGCCACCCCATGACCCAAGGTCCGGTTTTGACCCAAAACAGAAGTTCAATACCACATTTTAGAGTTAGATTAACAACCTTAAGCTTGAATGATTAAAGTTAACTCATTTCATAACCAAAACAAGCCATTAACAAGGAATTTCAAAGGAAAGTTCAAGGTATACCAATGAAGGTTCAAACTCAGCAAAAAGAAGGCTCTTGGAGCTCTCCAACAAGGCTCAAAGATTCTGACTTTGCAAGAGCACGAAAATACAACACAAGGTTGGACCTTTCTCTTCAAAGATGGCTCTTTTAAGCACCAAATGCCATAACCGTGGCTTTTCCAAAGAACACTCACCAACTCAGCCCACTAGAACCCAAAAACCAGAAGTTAAACTCAGCAAATTAGGATCTTTAACTCACGCAAGGCTTGTCCTCACAATACTCAACCATTTTGGTGAAGGAACCATGACCAAAGGTGATCACTTTGGTGAAATAAGTGAAGGAGAAGCTATGGAGTGGAGAAGGGAAGGTGGCAGCTGAAAGGAACCAGAAAAATCACGTAGCACAAATGTAATTCTGACCTAGGGCTTTGTGCCAAAAGCTTATATAGTCCCACTTAAACATTAAACACACAGATATAACATTAATTGCTACGCTTAGCATTTTAATCCCAAACTCAGGATTCTTAACCTACTTAATTTTACAAGAATTATCATATTTTTCTTATATTTTTCGGAGCACCTTTTCGGTACGCGCTTTTCATAGCCAGTATCAGTTTCTGGCACCAGTTCTCATTATTTTAACTTGAAACTCGTTTTACAAGTCCTACATGTTATTCTAGTAATTATCATGCACTTATTATAATTTTTCGGGATACTTTTTTGGTACTCATTTATACCGACTAGCAGAACCGGTATCTGCACTTTTCGTCAGAAAAGCGACTTTTAGCAATATTACCCACTTACTATAATTATTAAAGCCTCAAAATAATTATTAGGGTCAATTATGGAATTATCTCATTAAACTCATAATTAACTGATTAATTTCCTTAATTAATGGTGCAGGTTCTTACACTTCTATCCTAGTAAGGAATGACATGTGGTCTCGTCCTTTCCTTCACCTCCATGTTTCTGTTGTGGTTCAGTGCCTTTCAACAAGATTAGTTTTTTATTCCACGCAAATTCCATTGATAATTCTCCATAATCGTGAGTGACCCTTCCCAAAGTGATTAACCACTGCATTCCCAATACGATGCTAAGATCACACAAATCCACTACATATAAGTCAGTCACAAACATATGTCTCGGATTAACAGCTGCACTTGTAAACAGTTCTTCTAACATATAAAAAATTCATTGCTCCCCATAAAGACTCGCATTCTAGTTGTTCAAACCATAGACAATCGCAACTCCTCAGCCAGACTTCATTGAATGAAGTTATGAGAGCTGCCCAAATCCACCAAGACTTTAACTTCCAAGGTACCCACAGATGCCACCAATACCAATGATTTAGCATCTATTCTCCCAGATAATGAATGCAATGCAGCATCCATTCGAGGCTCTTTGGATTCTTTTTTACGCCAAATAATCTCTTCCTCTAACTCCTCATCTGATTCATCTATATCAGCTAGCATTAACAACATCTTTGCCTTGCAACGGTGTTTAGCTGGCCATTTCTCATCACATACATAACACAATCCCAACTCTATCTTTTTTGCCAATTCCTCAGACGACATCTTCTTAATTGGTAAAGCAGTATTTGAAGCTGTTAAAGTGGGTGATGTTGTAGAATTTACCTTCTCTGATGTTCCCTCCACATTGGTTTTATTAAAGAACTTCTTCGATTAATTGTTAAATGAAGAACGCAGCTCTCCATGGTGGCTATCATAAGCTATGGCTACCTGTGTAGCTTGGTGAATTGAAGTGGGTCAACATAATTGAAGTGCTCCTTGTAATTCTAGTTGCAACCCAGCAATGAAAAAAATCATCCATAGATCATCACTTACATTGAAACTTGATTCATTAGTCTCTGGAACTCGGCCATAGAGTTTGCCAAGGACCCGTTTGCATTAACTTGGCTAACACACCACGAATATCCTTGTAGTTGGAGGGCACGAAACGTTCCCTAATTGCTCGAACAATCTCTTCCCATGATTTGACAGTACCACTTCTGAATATCCACTGGAACCAATCCGCTGCTACCCCATCCATTTGCAATCCAACTAATTCGATCTTGAATTGTTCTGGAACTTGTTGGAAGTTGAAGAACAGTTCAGTTTTAAAGATCCATATATTTGGGTATTTCCCATCGAATTTTGGTATTTCAGGTTTGATGAATTTCAAAACAGATCGTGGATCATCGTTAGATGTTACCTGGTGCGTAGAAACACATTGTGGTGAAACCATGTTCTGATTGTGATTTTCAGAAACTGTTCCTTATTGTTGGAGGGCCCGAAACGTTCCCTAATTGCTCGAACAATCTCTTCCCATGATTTGACAGTACCACTTCTGAATATCCACTGGAACCAATCCGCTGCTACCCCATCCATTTGCAATCCAACTAATTCGATCTTGAATTGTTCTGGAACTTGTTGGAAGTTGAAGAACAGTTCAGTTTTAAAGATCCATATATTTGGGTATTTCCCATCGAATTTTGGTATTTCAGGTTTGATGAATTTCAAAACAGATCGTGGATCATCGTTAGATGTTACCTGGTGCGTAGAAACACATTGTGGTGAAACCATGTTCTGACTGTGATTTTCAGAAACTGTTCCTTATGAATGAAGCATCTATTCACGAAAAGTATTCTGCATTTCTTGAAAACGAGCTTCCATTTGTTACAAACAATTGCTCAATCCGCTGATTATTCTGCTCACGTTATTGCAGAAATTCATTTGCAAGCTCCTGAATTTTCATGTTAACTATGGAATTTATAGAATCTTGACTCCACACTGACGAAAGCACCAATTGTTACGGACCTTAAGGGCATGTTTGGTACATAGTATATGATAAGGCCTGATAGTATAAGATGTAATAGTATAAGGTCTGATTGTATAAGACCTGATTGAATTTTAATACTATCCAGCGTTTGGCACAGTATTGTATAAGATAATATATTGTATAAGATAATATCATCTAGTATTTGGTAATGCACTGTATAATACTATATATGATAAAAATAAATATTTGTAATAAAAATATTTTTTAATAAAGAATTTATATAATTCTTCAAAAAATATCATATGATATTAATTTTTATAAATTTTTTTGATTAGTGTGTCTAAAATATAAATTAAATTTTATAAAAATAAAAATATTCAATATTTTAAAAATTAATATATTGGAAAATTAATTCTTATTTTAATAGACTAAAATTAAAATAATATATTAATTTTTGAGAATTACATTGGTTAACGATGTTAATACATCAATCACTTATCAGGTCTTATCCCTCACCATTAGGCCGGATTAAGTTATACATCATTTTGATGTATTAAGGGATTATGTTGTATAAGCTTATACTATTCGATGGTCACACCAAACAACTAAAAATGTCATAACGTATAGTATAAGCTTATACTATCATGCCTTATACGTTACACCAAACAGGCCCTAAGGTTACCACCCCAAAAGCTAGCTCAACGGGTGAGAGTGCTCAAGGCTTTATAAATTTCATATTGGTTGTATAGGCTATACAACCAATATGAGACTCGTAACATTGCCACCCCTTTAAGGGCCGACGTCTACGATGGCTTTCACTTTATCGACACTGACCTGGTGGTAGCCTCTTACCTTTTGGCAGCTTCGCTCATCTATCAGTATTCAGTATAACACCCCTTTGGGAGGTATGATACCTTAATCTAGCTTATAGGTAGCCATTTCCGTAACCTCAACTCTCAATAAAAGTAGCAATGATACAGAGATGGTTCTCTGTAACTGAATAACTACTCAACTGTTTGTATTATTTTCTTAATAAATGTTTCATACAACACATCCTTACTTATTTATTATTACAATGTTCTTCTGCCACATAAGTAGTCTTTCACTAACTATTACACCTTTAACTAACAACTATCTGTAATACCACTACTTCACATGGTCCATAGCCCATGAAGTAAACTCCAACTAAAAAAAGATGGGGTGAATCCAATACTTGTAAAATAAAGAGAGACAAAAAAAATGGAAAGTATCAAGCATACGAAAAAAAGTTTAGTATGACGGTCATATTATAATTATATATCTTAAGAAATTTTGAAAGTATATAGTTACAATATTAAAATTATTTATTTTTTCTCTTCATATCAGCCGACGAAATATGAAAAGAGAAAAAAAATTTAATATTATAATTACGTATTTTTCGAAATACATAATTATAACATGATACAAGATTTTTTCGCACACATACAATGGGCACATGCAATGGGCAAGGATTTAATTGGTAGTGAAATCGATTAAAATATATAAAACCCTGAACCAGGTCTCCGGCCAGATGTCATGCATCTCGTGGATGAGTGACATTTCAGGAAATCTCTGACTCCATTTCAGTCTTAATTCTGCCATATTTGCAACTTCACGAACGTCTCTCAACACCCGTTTTCAATAACTTTTACTGTATATTAAACACGAATAAATTTTTGTTACGCTGTATCTAGATTCAGTGCATTCCATGAATGAGAGGCTTATACATTAGATAAGAGATAAATTTTTTGACAGAAAAAAAAAATATTTTAGCTGACATGTAATATTTTTATTGGTGGGATACACTGAATCTTTGGTACAACAGTAGTACAAAAATTTATTCATTAAACACATATTATCACAGTTTCACAAACTTTTCATATTTCCTCGTTTTCTGAAATACTCTTACCATCACTTTGTTATAACCTCTTTTTTAATTTATTTGCACGGAGTGTTGATTGCGTCCAAATTCCTCCACGCTAGAGTACCAATGTTTTTCTAGCAAACTGGCTACATGGAGAAACAAGTATAATAGAGCCAGCTAGTGCTATCTTTTTTTATTATTATTATTAGTTTTTAACTATATAGCAATGTCGCTTAAGTGACTATCGTTCATTTCTTGGAGAAAAGAGTGCTACTAACGAGAGGAATTGCAATTCGCACTTAACAGAAAATTATAGAGAAAGGAAAAGAAACTACTGGGCATTCAGAATATTTTACATGAAACACAACAAAATATTTGATCAAATAGCAGTTTCCATCAACTAATCTCAAGCATCAACTTATAACCAGCTATAGGTAAGAAAATAGGTATTGATTTTTTTAACACCGACGATTATATAATTTTAGATAAAATGGAAATAATCTGTCAGTTCTCCTCCTTGATGGTTTTCATATATTGGTTGAGACCGTTTGTCAAAGCAGATGTTGAGGTCAATGAAGCTTTTAGTATGCTGAGACCCTGCACCATTGAATCAAAAAGTGTCATGTAATCTGATGCAAATAATAGAATGCGATGAATAACGAAGCATAAAGAAATCACACATGCACGGCCTTACCTCCTTAATACCAACAGTGATGACCATTTTCTCCAAGTCACATAGAGAGACATTTAATCTATTTAGATATGAAACTGTAGTAATGGATGACATTGGAGTCACAACCAAGTCATCTGTTACCATGTACATTGATGGTCCTTTTGCAAATCCTCGACCTGTTAATGATTCTCCGTTAGAGGACTTGGGATCAACATATTTGTAATACCCAGGTATGCATTCCGCGCCACCAATTGGTAATATCTGGTTGCGGAGCTGAAATTGCGGGGCACACTGAGGGTTGGCTAGTTTGTCTTTGAGTGCCCGTGAGCTTAAATATCTGTCTGAACACAATTCAATCATGCTCTTGTATAATTTATCAACGCAGCTCAAAGAAGAGAATCCTTCAAGCATGTGCAACACTCCTCCCAAGGGGAAGGTGAGAAAACTAAAAACAAAGTCAACAAAATCTTCCTTTGCTTCAGCAAACAGAATCTTGCGGTTTGACTTTCTTACAAATAATTTCACAACTATTTGCCTACCCACATCAGAAAGTGCATTTCCAATCTCAAACTGGGATTGGCTTCCTCGGTTAAACTCATCAACGAATTCTTTCTTCTTCAAAATAAAGTCAGACAGAGGTGTCTTCGAGAACAATGAAAACTTGAGCAGATCCACTACCTACACAAACCAAAGATGAACTTATTAATGAAAGAAAAAAAGAAAAATGATCAACGTGAAAAATAATATACAAGCTGAAAAAACATACATCCTTCTTGCTGATATCTACAGTTTGTTCCTGTAGAGCATCCATGTCATAGATTCCAAGATTCTTAAGCAGGTCTACGCTTGTTTCAGCAACATCAGGCAACACACAAAGATCGTCACAAATGATAAAAGTAGCAGTTTCCTTAACAAAGCCATTTTCTGTAGTCAAATTTGTTGGGGATTCTATTCTGCTCATTAGTTTTCCACAACAACATCTTTGATTCCTGAAAGTGCTACAAAGGGGGTGATAATAATTATTATAACCACAAGCCTGGTTCTCACAAAGGAAATATTTCATGGGGTCAGTGTCGTCAATGTTAAGTTTCATCAGTTGGCAATGAAATTCCATTGAGTTCCTTGGCTGCAGAAGCATTTCCTTGCAGGTAGGTGTCCATAGATGCTTTTCTTCAAGATTTGCCACACTTTCATACAATGTGCTCAAGCTGCCAACTTTCAATGGTTGCATATTTGATTCCTTACCCACGAGTCTAACAACAGTGCCTAAAGGCAATGTTAAGAAGCTCAATAGAGCGTCAACAAAATCCTTCCCTGCTTCAGCAAACACCACTTTGTTTTTCTCCTTGTCCACCAGAAATTTCAGGGGAACTTTGTCAACTTCTTCACTTGACGGAGTTGCAATTGCAGCCATGCTTTCTACTTTACTCTGTTGACAAAAAAGCGATAAAGAAGAAGATGACTTGAATGTTAATAGAAGAATTTGAGTACAATTTTTATATATCGTGAAAATTAAATTGCATTCATGCATGTAAGCACATACTACGAGATAGTAATTGCATCTTTTACTTTCAACTACATTTACTTAGCCTTGAAAATGAAATAACAGTATCTCATTTTCGATGCCACTAAGTCACGCTTTTCCTTTTTCTATGCACACGATGGACTGTTCGAAATGATTATTAGAAGCTGAAACGTCTAAAATAGTATTTTCATTTTCGATGCCATGAAGTCACACTCTTCCTCATTCAACAAGTTGTGCATTTTACGATTAACTTTTGAGTTTTATTATAAGAATTTTCCAACTTTATACGGACCCAAAAATTCCGTCGAAATTTTGCACTTCAAATGCTTAGTTATCGTAAAAATGGAAACATTTGTATTAAGGTAAAGTTAGTTCTTGGTGTTATATATAATAAAGCCCAATTAATTTGTATCATTTGAATTGTCAATATGATATTTGTGCAATTCAAATGTATTATTAAGATGCTTTATGAATATTATAAATAATTTTAAAATTAAATACAAGATAAAATGTTTCTTTAATCTATATGAGTAACTTATTTTAAAATTTTAAAGGCA
Source organism: Gastrolobium bilobum (assembly GCF_033153095.1). Classification (NCBI taxonomy): domain Eukaryota; kingdom Viridiplantae; phylum Streptophyta; class Magnoliopsida; order Fabales; family Fabaceae; genus Gastrolobium; species Gastrolobium bilobum. Next base: position 116,773 of record NW_026895079.1, on the reverse strand, counting down.
AAAACTAAAATAAAAAACTTTGTCAGGACTGAGAAGCTGTTGCGTAAATATTTGTTGTAGTATCCTCAAGTGTTAAATGAAATACAGCTTACCCAAATAAATTTGATTCTCATCAAATACATTTTTGAAAAGGAATAGCTACATAATGTCACCAGCCCATGTTTGATGGTCAAGATGAATTTTCCAATGTTGGCAAATTGTGGATCACAGGATCACCTAGTTGATTTAAAGCTGGAATCCTCTTCCTTAAGGAAACCAACGCATGTGATTTTTTCTCCCATGGCAAATTCCTACGGGGTCTAATTTTGTACCGGTTAAGCCAAAATTTGATGACTGGATTCATTCCTCGCAAACAACCTTTGAATCACACCTTTAATTCAAAAGCTGATGACACACAAAGGGAGACATTGACCACTGTAATAATTTGAATAAGTTGAATCGCAAAGCGAAACCTTAGTCCTTAAGTTTTCAAAAAGGGACATATACTAATTGGATTTCCAACCTTCACCACTTTATGCCTTCAAAACCTTTTGCTACAGTAAAATAGCAAGATTTTTAATGAAATTCTATGAAATAAATTATTTTTTTTTTGAAATAAAATATATAATAGTATATTTATTTTGAACTTAATTTAAAATGTATCATAAATTTAATTTAATAAGAATTTAAAGATAAATAATTTTTACTTACTAATTTTATAAACAATTTTACTATATTACGTAGGTTTTCAGCCTCGGTTGATGATTAATTTAATTACTATAATGTTAAAATATATAACAAAAAATAATTAAATTATATTAATTATAAATTTATAGTTATTAATTTAAGTAACAATATTAATGTCAACTATCATAAGGTTTATGTCCCACACTAACTCATAAAACAAAAAAATATATGTCAACTATCTTAGGGTTTCAAATTCTAATCTACACCATTAATGTATAACTAAAAAATACAAATAATATTAAAACAACGGAGAAACTAACATTAAATAATATTAAAATAATAGAGAAACTAACATTTAGAGAGAGAAAGAGAAATATTTTAGAGAGAGAAAAATTTGTAGAGAGAGAAATAGATTTTTTGAAAAGATGGAGTAGGGTGCCGCAGGTTACACGTGTAAAAAATTCGCTTCCCTTAATAGCGAGACTCTACGAAGCTGATACGTGTCCCACATGGAGAAAAGTGATTGATTGGTCTGACAAGAAACTCGTTGCCATTGAAACGAACGTCTCTAGTTTAGAAAGAAGACTGACTTGTTTGATTACTCAAACCCACTGTCACATATTGCGGGTTTGGTGGCCTAAGATTGCATGCTACGTAGCATCGATACGACACACAACATGTGACATGATATGACACGACATTCTGACACGTCAATCTTAAAAAATTATGGATTTTGACACGTTGGGACACGTTTTAATATTAAATAGGAAAAAATATTTCTACAGTTACTGCAGATAAGTTATCTGCATTTATTCCCAAAACGACATCGTTTTGGTATTGAAATCTTAAAAAATTATAAATATAAAAACTATTATAACCCTGAAATAAATTAAAATTACAAAAACACCATGATTTCCGTCCCAAAACAACGTCGTATTGAGCTTACTGCAGATAACTTATCTGTAATAACTGCAGAAAAAGTGAACCCTATTAAATAATAATTTTAATTTATATAGTGTATATTTCATTTAATATTTAATAATTTAATAAAAAAATAAAACTAAATTAATAATGAGGACCGATATACTAACTACCGTGGTTTTTTACTACCAGTTACTACTTTGTTAATTACCGTTAGATTATCATATTAATCAACGGTTATTGTTAGTTTTAAATTTTCGACAATCTCTCTCTTCTTTCTTCTTTCTTCTTTCTTCTTTCTCAGCTTTCTCTTCTTCCTACCCTCTTTAGTTTTCATTCTCTTTTTATGCTTCGACTCTGCTCCGTCACCAGCCCAACCACACCGCCCTCTTTTTATGTTTCCTGAAGACAGTTACCCAAATCATTCAAAACCAATTATTTAAAAATCCAAGGCTTAAAGAACGCAAGTGGAAGAGAGTAATCCGGAACTGAAGTGGAAGCTAGATTTGGGAGTTGGACACGATTTCTGCATATTCGAAATGTCAGATTTGGTATGCTGATTTGGGTGCCATTTTGGTATGCTGATTTGGGTGCCATGATTTCTGCATATTCGAAATGTCAGATTTCTATCTGACGCTTATATTTGTTTTTCAGGTTTCGGTGTAGGTTGCGGTTTCGGGGTAGGATGGGGCTTCAGAGGTTTGTTGTTTCATGCTGTATTTATTTTCTTTGCTTCTCTTTCATTTTGAACTTCTTTTAATCGGTTCATTTTAGACATTTTGCTACCTTTTGAAATTTTTTTCAGGTGCCCTAAGGCCGCAATCTGTATACTGGTCTGGTTGATGTTGAAATTATTTATTAGCAAACTTTTTAAGTTGCTGGAATCATTTTTTTAGCCAAGTTCTTAAGTACGTGCAAATAATTCAGAATTAGCTTTCCAGTCTCCTTTTTAATTATTTTATTCTAATATTAATGTTGTCGCTCTAGGCTAATTCGATATATATGTTTTTAACTGATTGTATATTGGTATTTGGTAACTATTTAATCTGGAAAATAGAGAGGAGAGGGAAAATCAAGTGAGATGGAAAGGTTTCAATGGATGGACAAGTACTTTTAGTTTAGCTCACTTTCATACTATGGGATTATTTATTGGTTATGGAACAAATATGGTGGTATGAAAAAGGATTGCACTCCAATTTGTACTATCCCACACTTTTGTGGTACTAATTATGTGTTAATTAATTTTCATTCTAAAATTTTCACCTGTATATTTTTAGCTCAACCAAGCATGCTCGTATTCTGTTTCTCTTACTCAAATGCTGTCTATTATAGTTTCTTTTCTTAGTCAAGCTTTCCATAAAAGTTCAATCTCATATTCATCTCCAGCCCCGTCTCTCTTCTTTTTCTGTTATCTGCGTGCAGTGAGTGGACTTTTAGCCTCTAGCTATATTAACCAGACAAGTGATAAACTAACTACATTCATTTCTCAAGGTCACATCACTCACTTGGTACACTGGAAATTTATTTTCACTTCCATATGTTATTGATGGATAGGAAGTGATGTCTGAAAATTTTGTATTTAATTTGGAGTCAATACGTGAGAGCTGGAATACGTGATTTAGTAATAAGATACCCTACTCCTACTTTCTAGGTCCATCATATTTATATCTTGCTTCTCACTATAAATCAGGTTACAGTCAAAATGGCTTCTCACAAGAAAAATAGTCAAACTCGGTTAATTTCTTAGGTTCAACTTGTTTAATACTCTAATTTAAGTATGAAGATTGTCATTATGGTATTACAGCTTAATTATTTCAAAAGATTGATTTCTTTTATGGATTTTGAAGAGTGAATCTGTTATAATTTTAGGAAAAGCAGTCACGACTCACGAGGTGGACAATAAGGACACTTGCTATTGATATCTCTTACTTTGAAGTGACTACATGGCAACCTACTATGTTTGCTTGTTTTATTTTCTCGTCCCTGCATATATGAGAAGAATTGCTATGTAGTTGGTCTTCCATGCATTTTGTTCTTTCTGTGTATCATAATCCAAGAAAAATACAACATCTTACTTTTGCACTCTGGATTCTTCCTTTTACAAATGTGGCAAATTGATGGCTAAATCTCCATTCTTTTTGTTTTATCTTGTGAAGTGATGCAAAAGTTAAATAATCTGAATGAAGAAATGTGTAGTGAATAGTGAGATCTTTCAGTTTTTGCTGCTCTATGCTCAGTTATTATTGAGGCTTGATCTGAGTCTTTTGTTGTAATTTTTGTCAATTTTATCTCAGCAACTGCTTATGGCCCAGTCAACTTTTTCCCCTACTTTCTTTTACGCTACAGTTAACTTATCTGTTATCCTTGTCTGTTTCACAGGTATGCATTGAACTTTTTGGGTCTTGGTGTAGGTATATTACTCATGAGTCTTGCTTACTCTAAGAATATCAACAGGAAAGTTCTAAGGTAGCTGGTCATTAGTTGAGATCAGATACTCCAAATAATGGTTCCCCTCAAGTCTGGCAAAACCTGCAGTAAAGATGGTATAAGCTAAATACAGACGCTGCTATATCAAAAGATGAAAGAGGTCTTATTAGGGCTGATGCATCATGGAAGCTCACTGAAAATATGGATGTCTCAGGTGCTAAAGCAGCTAGCTTGCTGTTGGGGCAACTTTATTGAGGGACTATAGTTTCTATCACATTTTTGTTGAATCTGATTGCCGGAATTGTATTACTTCTTTGCAAAGAGTAATTCAAAATTCCATGGCTACACTCCTACAGTAGTTATGTGCTACACATGGCTGATTTTTTGAGATGCACATGGTTATTTCTGGAGATGCACATGGCTGATTTTGGATATGCACAAAGCTGATTGTTATTTGGAGAGTCACATGGCTATTTTTTTCATATGCATATGGCTAATTGTTGAAACAGATTTAGTGGATTTATGGACAACCAATGAGATTCAATGTTATTTATCAAATGTAATTTTTATTTATTCAAATATTGTAATTCAAAATTGTTATTGTTAATGAGATTGTTACAATGATATTATGACTCATTTCATTTAATTTCATCTCTGTATTGGATATTATGATTCATTTCATTTAATTTCATCTCTGTATTGGATAAAATAATAAGAATCAAATGCTATAAAAAATAGTGGAGAACAGCACATAATTCAGCATCTACAAAAAATAAATTTACATAAGCAACGACTGCATTATCCATTGGAAGTCATTCATAATACAAACTTCATCCACCACTTTATCTATACAAAAACAGTGGCACCATATAAATGTATATACTGTACATAATACAAAAACTTTAACAGTTTCTTCCCAAAAGCATCAAGTACTGAATACGTGGGTGAGTTGAGAAGCCTACAAACAACACTGAGTCTCTCATGTCAAGATCTGATAACAGTATGCATGGACAACAAAAGATAAATTCCATACATCCTTGAGAGACCAGTTGTACACTCAAACATATGGCCATCTTTTAAGGCACCAAATTTTGCTTCTTTCCCACTAGTTAAACAAACACAAAAAGAAATAAAAGTCAAATAGTTAAATCTGTCAAAAAATCTTTGAATTTACATAAAGCAAAGTACCTACCTGCAAGATGAAGCATTAGGCAAAAGAAAACACAACCTAGAAAAATATGATAGACCAAATAGACCAAACATCATTTATCACCAAGAAAGGAATGACAAGCAAATGCTAGTCTGCCAACAAAATCAAAAGAGGGTAAAAATGAACAGCTTTGCATCTCAGCAAACATACATAAGCTACATGGTAGTTTAGCATACAAACATAATTTATGCACACCTCAAAATTATATTGCTTCTAGTTCCCCCTTCAAATGCAAGCACCGGCAAAAATGCTATAGTTGGTCCTTTTATGTCCAAAAGAAAGTTCTGTACAATAATAAATTTAAAGATTTAATAAAAATGTCCAAGAATTTAACAAAGAACCAATAAAGTCATTTAACATGTGTTTCTCTAAAAAATTCTTTTTGAATATCATTTACCATGATGTGCTTGTATCTTGCAGCCAAAACTTAACTTTAACATCAAAATACTATAAAAGTTTAACTTCAACATCAGTTCCATTTTTTTCTTTGCATGTACGCTTATTATGTCCTCGTTTCTTGCAATGTCCATATATATTAGTATGCTTTGATTCTTCTTCAATCCCACTTTGAATCCTTTTACGGCCTTTAGTTTGTGAAATGTTAGGATCTTCAAGTTCATAATGGAAGACTCTTCGAGTTGAGAATCCAAAGAATGTAAGTTGAAATCCTCCAGACCCTCACTCTCCTCAGATATTAAACACTTTTCTGCAAACGCAGTAAGAGCGTCAACACCATCATCAATGATTCTAAATGCCTTGTGTGACCTTTTTGCAAGCTCAGCAAGTCTAGACAATTTAGAGCTTAGCTGAAGGTTCTGAAGGAGTCCATCTCCAGGAGAAAAACATGTGTCGTTGTATGAACTTAGTATATAATTTCTTTCCTTGCTCCAACGACGCAAAATGAATTGCTCAGGAATTTGATAAACACCTTCAACAAACAGAATAACAAGAATATGCTTACATAGGATTCCCATGAATTCAAAATATTGACAAGAACACCTAGCTTCTTTATCATCCACCTTTATCTCCACTGTTGCAGAATTTTCTATATCTTCCATATTAAAAACTCTATAGGTAACCCATTCTCCGTCATTTCCAAGTTTCTCCGTAGAGTATTGTAAACTATCACACAGCTCTTTGCTGAACTTGTCAAAAATATTAGAGGTATATTCTTTAGCTGCATGTCTCTCCAATGGCATATTCAATACCAAACGCCTTTCTTTGTGCATAGATTCAAAGTTTTCCCTTCTGAAAGACTCGTAGCGAGTATCTACAGCTTGATTATATTTCTCCACAAATTCTTTTAATGTTGTACCAGCTGTAACAAAACCATCAAAGAATGAATTTATACTTTCACTCCGCTGCGTAGTGTTCATACCAGCAAAGAAAGTGGACCTGTTAAATATTGGTACCCAAGAGGATCTAATTGAATATAATGTATGCAATCACTCATTTCCATCAAGACCATACTTAACAAGAATATGATTCCATCTATCATCAAAGTCTTCAGTGTTTTTGGAGTTCCAAACACACTGATGTATTTGATTACCAAAAGATGCATTCTCATGATAAACATGGGAAAACTTCTTTGGAAATTTTTTCATAATATGCCACTAACAAAATCGATGTTTGGCTTTTGGAAAAACTTTGGATACCGCATTGGTAATTGCCATGTCCTACAAATTCAATAACACGTGTAAGTATGCAATCAGTAATGTATGAAACAACTCAATAAAATGAAATTAAATTGAATGTACTTGGTCAGTAATTATAGCAATCGGATGTTTCCCATTCATTGCTCGAAGCCATTCCTCAAATAGCCAAACAACAGTTTGCTCGATTTCATCTTTTAATAGAGCACATCCGAACAAGATTGACTGCAAATGATTATTTATCCCAACAAAAGGTCCAAATGGCATGGAATACTTATTAGTCCTATATGTTGTGTCGAAGGTGATGACATCCCCAAAAAGCTCATAAACCTGCCTAGACCTTGCATCAATCCAAAAAAAGCTTTCCATGCGATCATCTTCATCACACTTGATGGAATAAACAAATTTTGGATTCAATGTCTTTTGTTTAACACAATAATGTAACACAGCTTGTGCATCCCCTGCATCATTTTTTTTTTCTCACATTTTTCATATGATTATAACAATCTCGACTATCAAACAATACATCATTGCCTCTAAGGATAGTGGCAACCTTTCCGATGGGCAAACCCGAATCATTGAATTTTTCTATCAAGGATTTTGCAGCAGCAAGCATTTTTTTGTGTGATCTCAGATATGAAACACTCATTGGAGAAACCAAACCATGATTATGGTTGTCAGAAAAATATGTAATTCTCCACAATTTTATTTTTTCATTTGTACAAGCCTTAATACAAGCTTCACACCCTATGCGTGCTGATGATGTCCTCTTTATCAAATTACCGTGAGAAACTTGATCAACACTTTTTTTTTTTGATTCTGCAAAACCCTCTCTAGCACATGTTACCTTCATGTAGTTCTTCTTAGTTGTTCTAACCCGAACTCCAAAACCTCTTGTCCTAGCAAATGTTGTGAACAAGTCTAATATATCCTTTCGTTCAGAAAATTCCATTCCAACCTCAATCAAACAATCAATATTCTTTGTCGGCGTCAACACAACACTATTTGACATATTGTTAATTGGTTCATTCAATATGTCATCTCCCAGTTTATCAAGCATGTCATCTTCATTCTCATTGAAGTTTGCAGAATTTATTACATCTTCATCCATGCTTCCAAGGTCGCCAGATACCTCAAATAATTGATAATCGAAATTGAAAATGAAAAAAAAAAAAAAAACAAAATCAGTATTTATAGAAACGAAAATAATGCAATGTGCGACACTGTAGCTAGATAGACCAATGATTTTAAGCTGATTGAATGAATTAAGAATATTTAGAAAGATGGATTCATATCGCAAGCAAACAAAAAATTTAACAAAATTCTAAAAGGAAAGAAAGAACAAAATTTAAAAAATAAAAATAAAAAACTAACCTTTGCAGATTGGAGATTCGAGCTCCCAAAATGCAACTGTAAAAGTTTACCTTCAACTACATTTCTCTTTTCTCTGTCTTCAACTGACCATTGCTTGAGCATATTAAAACCAGAAAATTAAAATCAAATGCTTAAGAGATGTACAAACACAAAATTCTGCAAAATTTAAAAACCCATCTTGGAAGAATGAATTGAAATGCCAAATACAAAAACAAAAACACTCTCCCAAAATCAAATGGAGAATATGAGCACAACAAGGTGGTGCGGTTGGGCTGGTGACGGAGCAGAGTCAGAGGGCGGCCAAAGAAAAACTGAAGGAAATTGAACTAAAAAATATTTCGAAAGTGCAACAGGGTTAGCAATGATTACTAGAACAAGGTCCCAACTGAAATTGAACCCTTTATGAAGTCGAGGAAGTAAAATAGTGACTAGTGAGAAGCTCAAGCAAAGTGAACAAACAAGTCAGAGATAACTAAAGAAAAAAAATATAGACACCTTTTTCAAGTTTCGAAAGACAGAGAAAACTTCATTCGCGAGAGTCCAAGTGCAATGTTGTCGTGTCCAACTCCCAAACCTAGCTTCTACTTCAGTTTCAGATTACTCTCTTCCACTTGTGTTCTTGCGTTCTTTAAGCCTTGGATTTTTAAATAATTGGTTTTGTATGATTTGGGTAACTGTTGTCTTCAGGAAACATAAAAAGAGAGCGGTGCGGATTGGGCTGGTGACGGAGCAGAGTTAAAGCATAAAAAGAAAATGAAAACTAAAGAGAGTGAGAAGAAGAGAAAGCTGAGAAAGAAGAGAGAGATTGTCGAAAATTTAAAACTAATAATAACCGTTTATTAATATGATAATCTAACGGTGATTAACAAAGTAGTAACTGGTAGTAAAAAATCACGGTAGTTAGTATATCGGTCCTCATTAATAATACCCATCAACACGTTATAAAGATGGAAGCTTTAATAAAAAAAAATAAGAACTGGGATGAGAGAGAGATGATATAATATCAAATAGAGAAATCAAATCATATGAGAGAGAGAGATCAGAGAGAAGGAGATACAACAAGAGCGTGATAGGAATTGACAACAATGATGCTGAGACGATCTCTTATCTACTTAACGGGAAAAAAGACAAAAAAATAAAATTGATATGATCAGGAAGAAGCTTTATTAATATATTTTAATTTTTTAAAAAAATAATTTTTTTCAAAAAAAAAATTACAAAAAAATAAAAAAAATTTACGAAAATGCCATTTGACCGTGTCGAACACGGTCAAATTCGCGTGTCAGAATGGTCAAAGTGTCGGAAAAAGTTGACAGCGTGTCCGGCACCGTGTCGGAGCGTGTCAGAGTGTTTCGCCGTGTCAGAACGTGTCGGACACGACTCTTCCTGATTTTACAAGTGTCTATGCTTGGTTGCATGCCATATGGACTTTGAAACGGATTTGTCACCATGACATTTTGACAAAAAATTGGAAGGCATACCGGTAAAAAATATGGGGAATTGTATCAATTTGGTCAATGTCCCGAGATTTAAGTTCACTTTCTAAATAATATTCTATTTAATAATTTAATTAATATATAACGCATATTTTTAAATTTTTCTTTTATAAAAATATTTTACTGTTTCTTAAATGTCTCAAGATGCCAAATTATAAATTAGAATTTAATATCAATTTAGTGTTTAATTTTAGTATTCAATCAAACAAGAATGAAACTTTTATAGCTACAACTATAGTGAACTTATAAAAAAAAAGTGTTCCGGCTGTGCTTCAGTCACGGGTAACGAATAAATCGTGGATGTATAACAAAAACAAAAAATAGGCACAAACTTAGGCCTTTTTTAACTTCTAGCTGTTTCTTGAAATTTTAAAGCTAAAACATAATAAAAGTTGTTTGATAGCTTGTTATAAATGTAGTTATTCTGAATAATTAGTTCTTAAAATAGAAATTGAGAATAGATTTCAGTTATTTTTATTTTTTAAAACTATTTTTTAGATTCACTACTCTCACTTCCAGTTGTCTTGCGCTTTGGTCTTCCAGAATGACGATAATAATAGAGAGAGAAGAAGGGAGAAAGAAGGTTTGTAGATAGATAGAAGAAGAGGGAGAGGGTAAGAGATGTGAGAAAGAGAAATTGAAATATTAATCACAACATTATGGAGTGTTGATGAATAAATAAATCTAACAACATTATGGAGTGTTGATGAATAAATTAATCTAACAATAGTTAATAGAATTTAAGAGTTTGTAAGTTGTAAATATAACCATCCTTCTAAAAAAATATAATTACTTTTTTGATATATTTTTTTGCTCCTAATTTATTTATGTAAATTATTTAGGTTGTAAATATAACCATCCTCCTAAAAAATTACAAATACTTTTTTGATATATTTTTTGGCTCTTAATTAGCATCGTCGTTTATATTGTTTGAAAAATTGTTTTATAGGTATTTATTCTAAAATTAGAAAAGGAGAACTAGTTGTTTTATTTTTTTAAAACTTTTTTCTTAGATTCTCCACTCACTTCAAATACCAATAGTAATTTACATCTTCAAAATTTATTCTCAAAGCAAAATTCCAACAACTTTTATATTTTAAATTTGTAAAATAATTAAATGAAATCAGTTTCAAAGACAGGAAATAGAAAGATCCTTGTTAATTTTGCCGCTTTTCAATTATTTTAACATATGTCAATGTCGCTCAGGTGACTATCACTCGTTATTTGGAGAAAAGAGAACTAGAGAAAAGAGAACTAGTACTTACGAGAGAGAATGCTTACCCAAATAACAGAAAAATATCGATAAAGAAAAGAAACCACTTCTGATTTAAGAACATTTTACATGAAACACAAAATTTGACGAAACAGTGTCCATCAACTAATCACAAGCATCACATTAATTAGAACGACTAGGGAAATAAACACCAACTTTTCGACATCCACGATTTCTATAATTTCAGACAAAATGAAAAACTGGTCAATTCTCCTCCTTAACAGATTTTAGAAACTGGGAGAGACCGTTTGTCAAAGCAGAAGTTGAGATCAACGAAGATTTTAGTATGGCAAGACCCTGCACAGTGCAACCAATAAGATGGATGTAATTTCATATAAGTAACAGTATCCAATGAATGACTAAAGCTAAAAGAAGTCTCGAACACTTCCTTACCTCCTTCAGACCAATGCTGATGACCCTTTCCTCCACATCAGAGAGTGAGACTTTTGATCTATTTAGATAAGGAAAAACAGAAATGGATGACTTTGGAATCACAACCAAGTCATCTGTCACCATGTACGTTGATGGTCCTTTGGCAAATCCTCGACCACTTGATGATTCTCCGGTAGAGGACTTAAGATCGACATATGTCAAGGGTGCATACACATCTTCATAAGAAAAACGATCGTTGCCGGGTGAAGTTACAAGAGCCCCATGATATCCCCCACTGTAGTAACTAAAGAAATAATACCGAGGAAAGCATGCCTCGTTAATTAGTAAAATGTGGTTGCTGGGCTTAAATTGAGGGGCACACTGAGGATTAGCTAGTTTGTCTTTGAGTCCCTGTGAGGTGAAATATCTTTCTGAACTCAATTCAGTGATACTCTTATATAATTTATCAACGCAGCTCAAAGAAGAGTATCCTTGGAGCATGTGTACCACTCCACCCAAGGGGAAGGTGAGAAAACCAAAAAGAAAGTCAGCAAAATCTTCCTCTCCTTCAGCAAACAGAATTTTGCCGTTTGATTTTCTTACCGCTAATTTCACAACTATTTGCCGACCATTATCAGATGGGATCTCCCCAATCTTAAACTGGGATTGGTTTCCTCGGTTAAAATTATCAAGGTATTGTTCCTTCTTTAAGATAAAATCGGTCATAGGGGTATTTGAGAGCAATGCAAACTTGAGCAGATCCACTACCTACATAAATCAAAATTGACTTACCAATTATAGAAAATAAATAGTCATCAACGGCAATGATGATATACAAGCTGAGAAAACATACCTCTTTCTTGCTGATATCTACAGTTTGTTCCTCAAGAGACTCCATGTTATCGATACCATGCTTCTGAAGCAGTTCTATTGTTCCAACAACGTTAGGGAACAAGGAAAGATCGTCACAAATGATAAAAGTCGCACTTTCGTTGACAAAGCCATTTTCTAGAGTATAATTTTCTGGGGATATTATTCTGTTCATTAATTTTCCACATTGGCATCTTTGATTCCTGAAAGTGCTCAATAAGCTCCCACTATTCTTTCTACTACAAGCCCAGCTCTCACAAAGGAAGAGCTTGATGGGGTCTGTGTCGTCGATACTCAGTTTCATCTGTTGGCAATAAGCATCCATTGAGTTACTTGGCTGCAGTAACATTTCTTTGCAGGTCGGAGTCCATAGATGCTCTTCTTCAAGATCTGCCACACTTTGATACAATGAGCTGAGGCTGCCAATTCTCACTGGTTGAATATTTGACTCCTTACCAACGAGTCTAACAATAGTTCCCAAAGGCAATGTTAAGAAGCTCAAGAGAGCGTCAACGAAATCCTTTCTTGCCTCAGCAAACACAACTTTGTTTTTCTCTTTGTCCACCAAAACTTTAAGGGAAATTTTGTCAACTTGTTCATTTGACAGAGTTGGAGTTGCTGTTCCAGCCATCGTAGCAACTGCAGCCAGAACCCTTAAATTTCAATTTTTAATACACTATGTATTAGAAGTAAAAAATTTATAAACATAACCCTCTCCTTGTAGGGTTTTTGACCCTTTTGCCCCTAATTAAATAATTAATAACCAATTTGCCCCTCTCCCAGAACTATCCACCATCCTGCCCCCATTTAGTCGATTATGTTGCACTTTTAATCGACTAAATGGGCTAAACTCAGAAATTATGAAACGCGAATTTTAGTCGACTAAAAACTCATCTTAATCGACTAAATTGTTTGCACTTTTAGTCGACTAAGCACATTATTTAGTCGACTAAAGATCGCGAAAAACCCTATATCCAGACCTCTCTTGGTCTCATTTTCATTATATTCGAATTTAAAACTCCTCCCTTGGTCTCTTTCTCTTGTTTGTCAGCTGTGAACCTTCCAATCACCCTTCCATTTCATCACACCACCTCTAAGGCATAGTAATTGTGAAATCATTGTCATTTTCCTTTATTTCTCAATTTTTTCCCCCAAATCCGAACCCAAAACCCTAAAATCCGATTCCTACCCCCAAAATTCGTGTGAAAGATGAGCTCAAGTCCAAACATGTATGTTACCATGATTTACTATGATGGAAAGCATTATGAAGGCCCCAACGGTGTTCAATTTGAAGGAAAAACGAAAATGTTGAAAATCAAACGGGGCACTACGTACAATGAGTTGAAGGGGAGGATTAACCAAAAATTGGGGCTACACGGGAGCCATGGCGTTCAACGGATGATCGCCAGGGTAGAGTCTACAGTTGGTAAGGATGCTATATTCTACATTGGTAATGATATATGTGACGATGAAGATGTGGATTGCGTCATAGATGCAATTGTGGACCGAAAATTTCAAAACTTTATTGAGATATATGTTGAAATAGACTGTGGTCAATCTTCATCTGCACCTGTGCATGGAAGAAGTCAAAGTCAAGAAGACAGAGTGGTCGGTTTATCTGCACCTGCACCTGTCTTAAGTCAGATACCACTGAGGGAAATAGACGAGGATGAGGATGGGCATGACGAGGATATGGACAGTGAAGACGATGGTGAACCCGAGAGTGTTATTCCGCTGGGTGACACCTCAGATACGGACGTAGAGGGGAATTTTGACGCTGATACTAGTTCAGGAAACTTAAGTTCCCAGGTTATGCCACCGCTCCGTGTTGACCCTGTTAGCAGTGGTAAGATTGTAATATAAAGTTTTAATTTTGCATATATATATATTTGTGTTTTCTTTCGTACTGACGGATAAGTTTAAATTTGGACGTAGGGTCTGAGATTGAGCCATTTTGGAACGACAGCCCACACTATTCGTTCATTAATTGGGCTCACCCTAATGATGAGACGGAGATATTGTATGGCGACGATGACATCCACGGTGGCTGGCATTTTGGAGATCCATTATATTTGTACCAGGAGTTTCGAACTAAATCTGAAATGCAACATGCTGTCAAATTATATTGTATGAAGTCTCATCGTACTGCTGTGGTGGCAAAAAGTGATGACCATAGATTTGTGATGAAGTGTCGACACCATAATGATGGTTGTCCCTGGTACGTGCGGGCTATGTTGCCCAAGAATGGAAATAGTTGGGTTGTTAGTAAGTGGGGTAAAAAACACACCTGCCTAAACCAAGGCCTTACTCGGGACCATAGACAGCTGGATTCTGATGTAATCTGTGCAGCCATTATAAGTATGTATTACATTCATTTTTGTTTATGGTTTAATTTTTCGGTATATTTATTGATTGTGTTGACTTCGAATTTTGTGTAGGTATGTTAAAAGAAGATCCATCCACGAAACCAGTTCTTATTCAGGAGAGGGTACAAATGGATACAACATATCTTATAGGAAGGCTTGGAAGGCTAAAATGAAGGCCATTGTGAAGTTGTTTGGCGACTGGGAAAAATCATATGCCATCTTACCTGGTTGGCTGAACTAATTGACACAGATAAATCCTGGTTCTGTGTTCAAGATTGATACGGATCAGTGTTGTGACGAACGACGAGTCTACACCGATAAGGCTGTCTTTCGCAGGGTATTTTGGACTTTTCACCAGTGCATTGAGGCTTTCAAATATTGTAAACCCATAATCCAAATTGATGGCACGCACCTGTACGGGAAATACAAAGGTACCCTCTTGATTGCTACGTCACAGGATGGTGATGGATTCATTCTGCCTATTGTGTTTGCCATTGTTCCACCGGGTGAGAGATTGGATGATTGGTTGTGGTTTCTTAGCCAGATGCGTTTCCATGTCACACGTAGGCATGGTATCTGTCTAATATCCGATCGTCACCCCAGCATCATCAGGGCTGTGAAGGATCATGCCGGTTGGCAGCCTCCATTTGTGTATCACGTGTTTTGTCTTCGTCACATTGGAAGCAACTTCAACACTAAGTTTAGGGAGGTCCCGCTGTCTGCGTCATATTCCACAGTCTGCGCAGAATCAAATTCATACCCCAGTAACTCCAACCATACCGGAGTCGTCATGATGATGTCCACCCCGCAGACCCTAGACCTCAGCTCACTGTGATGGTAGCTGAGATTATGGTAGAAGGCTCGTACATGCAGCTCAGAATATGAACACGACAGTTCAGCCAAGGTCCTAAGATGTGATTCCTCCAACCACCTCACAATGTTAAAACCTTCTTGTTCAAAAAAGGCTGTATCAAGTGATTTGGCCCCACAAATCGGTCGGTTAACAAAGTCACGGACAAAAGATTCATGAACCACCCGGTCATTCTCGAACAAGTATCCGAATGGGAGGTCCACAGCAGCGGGGTCTTCCTCTTGTGGCCTTGACGAAGACGGACGGTCTTGTCGTAGCTTTTGTCGTCTCTCATTTCCAGTGCTAGACGATCTTCTACGGCCAGCCATGGGAACAACTGTACCTACAATGCAAGTGGAAACACAAATCAATGAACAATAACTATATCAAAAAATTTAAAATTCAATATAAAAAACAAAACCTAATCCTAAAATAAAACAGAAATCAGAAACCCTAACCCTCAACCCTAACCCTAACCCTAACCCTACACCCTAAAACAAAACACAAAAACCCATTCCTAACCCTAAACACTACAACCCAACAAAAACAACAACGTAAACCCTAACCCTAACCCTAACATAACCCTAACCCTACGCCTAAGGCACCACATCAACCCTAACCCTCACCCTCACAACACACTTAGCACCCTACCCCTAACCTAAATCCACAAAACCGCAAACATAAATCAAATGCATGAAGAAAACCAAAATAAAAACTAAACTTAAAACCAAATGCAAGTCAGAATACGTTACCTAAATGTCGATTTCGCAAGTGTGAACCAAGGAAGCTTCAATCGCACCTTCAAGGGTTGAGATTCGGACTTGGTTGGAGAGAGGGGACGGAATGCAGCCTTTTAGTCGATTAGGGTTTGAAAATAACCCCCTTTGCGAAATGGGGGGGTTTTTAAAAAACCTGATCTGCGACATTTAGTCGACTAAATAATGTGCTTAGTCGACTAAAAGTGCAAACAATTTAGTCGATTAAGATGAGTTTTTAGTCGACTAAAATTCGCGTTTCATAATTTCTGAGTTTAGCCCATTTAGTCGATTAAAAGTGCAACATAATCGACTAAATGAGGGCAGGATGGTGAATAGTTCTGGGGAAGGGGCAAATTGATTATTAATTATTTAATTAGGGGCAAAAGGGTCAAAAACCCTCTCCTTGTATCATATAAAGAATTATTCCACCAATGCCTCCTTTAAGTTCCCGGAGAATGGAGAATAGTCTATTTAAAAGGATCTCTAAGAATTTCAATTTTCAACGTGCCGTTTGGATATACATAAACATTTCGGAATTAGTGGGAAATATTTATGATCCATCAATATCAATAATGCATTGGAAACTAAAGAGCCTAATTTGATTAACCACTACCACACATTCTTTGTCCCGAGTGCACAGCTACCTTTAAACCTCAACGGTACGTCCACTAGTACCATTAAATTCTAAATGTCTTCCCCATAATAGAATTGAGCCCGTAGTTACTTTCTATACTATTATATATTAAAAGCCCCCTCGTAATTACAGTTAATTTTTTATTTTCTTACTTATTCTTAAGAAATTTCAAAGTTCAACTTTTTTTATTTATACTTTCTATATTTATGTCTATTCATATTTCTTGATAGTAGTTGTTTGTTTGTTTATTTTTTTTAATTTAAGCCATGACAATATTTTTTAATTATTCTTATATGATTATAAAATAATTTTTCATGTAGAGAATCAAATATAAGTTTATCCTCAAATCATCTCTCAATAATTATATAATTTAATTATGTAGAATACAAACAGTAAAATAATTGTTTTAAGTAAAAAAAGACATCATGCAATATTATGAAATGAAACTTCCGCTCCAATAACTTATATTTCTAATTTAAATAATTTGAAATTAAAGTTATTAATAAATCAATTATTCATAGCTTTAATTTAAATTGAATGAATATTTTGTAACTTGAATGTTAAACTTAATTCGTAATTTTTCTTTTAATTACAGTTAGTTGGTATACAGGTCAATTTCCGTTCAATATAAAGCTATTACTTTAGGACTAGGGGATTTACGAAGGAAATTGTTGGTAGTATGCCAATAAGTAATTAGATAGCCCAGTTTTAAAGATTTTATACATGTAAATAGATTTACAATCATTTTAAAATAAAAAGTGCTATATTTTAAAAGAAACGAAAATATGAATAACTTTTATTAAAACAATTCGAATACATTAAGTATTTTTAACTGCACACCCTTTTATCTATTTACACTTCTCGTTAGTTATTTTCAAAGTTGATTTTCTAAACAATCTCTTGCTAACCATAATAATCTATTTACACTCCTCGTTAATTATTTTACTTAATATAATTAATTAAAATATCGTGTACTCGAAAAAATATACCATATTAATAAAATATATCTAGAAAATATTGAATTAAACATACAAAATAGTTTATGCTATTGTAAGAACCACACGAATCTTTAAGTAATATTTGGAAAATGTATAAATAATAATTATTAAAAGATCTCCTGATTCATTACTCACAAATATTAATGAATTAAATACCTAAGCTACAAATTATTCATCTGACATAAAAGCTATATTTAATAATTAATTTACTATCAATTTATTTTAAATAAGCATGTGACGTTTGGGGCTTAAAATTTATTTAATATTATTTCTTTACAAAATTAATTGTTAAAACATGGTTGAATTCGAACAAATTTATTTGTGATTATATCAAGAATTATATTATCATAAAACAGCGATATAGGAAAAAGATGAATTGAATGTTTTATGGAAGAATTTGAGTACAACTTTGTATATATCCTGAAAATTAAATTGATCTTATTAGCGCACATTAATTAAAGCATTCATGCATATAAGCTAGACTTCCATATGAATTGCCAAATGAGCAACCTTCATATTTTGGTTCTTGATAAAATTGTATAGTTTATATTGCTTTCTTCCATATTGAAAATTGTGTTCGTTAGTTGCAACTTTAGATACCTTCATTCATCCTATTACTTAGGTAAGCAACAACTTTAATATTTTCTTCTGATCATTTGTCATGCTAGTAGAAACGTTTGAGAAAAAAAAATTGTTCTATTTTGTATTTTTTGATACCTTGTGAATGGATATGCTGTGGGAAAATAGAAACTTTTATTGATGGAAGAGATATACTTCACTAATTGTGCTCGTGAATCTTTAAGAAATAACACCTACATTTGATACTAAGGATTAAACTCCTATGGAAATGGATACATTGAAAGAAAGAAAAAATCATGATATGGTCACGTGGGAAAATCATAATCATACAAAGAATAATCAACGGTTATGATTTTATAATTATCTTTTTCAACATTTTTTCTCTTTCTTTTTTTATTACCATTGATTCACTTTTGTATGGTTATGATTTTCCGCATAACCATGTCATGTTTTTTTTTCACATGACAGGATCCAAATCCAACTCCTATATTGCTTGTATACTTTTTTTTTTTTTTTTTTTGATAACATTGCTTGTATACTTTAAAAAGATGACACATTTGTTTCGTATTCCCATCAAATACTAATATTAGTATTGGTGATCTAATAATGTTAAGGTGTTATTACCCAAATCTGTTTTGTATGTAAGTTGCCTTTTTGAAAAAAAGATGTTGTTTTTGTTGGGTTAAAAACTCTTTCATATTACGTGTTTTACACCTCACTTAGACACTCTCATTTTTCACTTCTTATCTATGTAGCACCGATACGACACGCGACACGTGACACGACACGACACGACACTCTGACACGTCAATCCTAAAATATTATGGATTTCGACACGTTGGGACACGTTTTAATATTAAATAATATTTTTAATTTATATAGTGTATATTTCATTTAATATTTAATAATTTAACAAAAAATGAAACTAAATTAATAATACCCATCAACACGTTATAAAGATGGAAGCTTTAATAAAAAAATAAGAACTGAAATGAGAGAGATATATAATATAAGATAGAGAGATCAAATCATATTAGAGAGATCAGAGAGAAGAAGATACAACAAGAGCGTGATAGGAATTGACAACAATGATGCTGAGATGATCTCTTATCTACTTAAGGGGAAAAAAGACAAAAAGATAAAATTGATATGATCAGGTGGAAGCTTTATTAATATATTCTAACTTTTTAAAAAAATAACTTTAAAAAAAAAAAATTAAAAAAATTACGAAAATGCCATTTGACCGTGTCGGACACGGTCAAATTCGCGTGTCGGAATGGTCAACGTGTCGGAAAAAGTCAACTGCGTGTCCGACACCGTGTCGGAGCGTGTCGCCGTGTCGGACCCGACTCTTCCTGTTTTTCAAAGTGTCCGTGCTTCCTTGCTCCTTATCACCTTTCATTTTCTACGTTAATTAAAAGTATTGTAAATTATTGTTGTTGCTATAGGTTATATTGTTCCAGAGCTTTGGTTTGTTGTTGTGGGTATTTGTTATGTAAATTGAAATGGAAGATACTCGAGCACTATGGTTAAATTCTCAATGGATCGTATTAGTTGATTTGAAAACGTATGAGGGAAGATTATTTATTTTGCAAAGAGTTGTATGAACCTATTGAAGGTAATGTTAATCGACCATCGGATATATCAAATGTAGAATGTGATAAATTGAATAGAAAAACAAATAGCACAATTAGACAATAACTGGATATAAGTGTTTTTCATAAGTTGCAAATGAGACATCGACTGAAGAACTTTGAAAAAAGTTGGCAACTCTCTTTTCGAATAAAACAATTACGAACAAGATGAGAAAGATTGTAAACTTGAAGTACCAGGATAATATCACTATCAGCAAACACTTGAATTAGCATCGAGTTATAATGAATCAGCTGGCCATAATGAAGTTGACACTTTAAGATGAATTTCAAGATTATTGTTGATAAGCTCTTTACCAAATTCTTGAGAGACCTTGGTGGTATATGTTAATAGTCTGCTCTAGAGGGTAAACTGTCAATGAGTATGGTTACCGGTACACTATTGAATGGAGAGACTGAAAGAAAGTTCATGGATTTGAATGATGCACAAACACTTGTCACAAAGAATAAGGGAAGAAGCAAGGAGAAATTCAATAAAATGGTCACGACCGAGGCAAGAGTGGTGAAAAGTCATAGAATATATTAAAATCAAGGGAAAAAGTTAAATATTTTTATTGTGGCATAGATGGACATATAAAAAGAGATTGTTGGATTTGGAAAAGAGAAAAAAATGAAGGTAGTAGCCATAGGAAAAATGAAGATAAGAATACCACTGTTATAACTTATGATGAGGCATTGTTGCTTCTTTTTTGCAAAACTCATTGTTTGCGTATATTGGATAACTGCGTTGAGTAGGTAATTGATACACGAGCTTCTTATTATGCTACTTCCACTAAGTAGTCCTTCACTACGTACAAGGTATAATGACCCCAACTGGAAAATCTTAGTTAGAAATTTAATTTAGGGATTTAAATGTCGTAATTAGATTTAGAACGTGATTTCGAGTGTTTTGACTGTAATCATGACTAGGTCATGAACAATGACTTTTGTCGGGTATTCTGCATTGATGTGTAGCAACCGGTAGAGCTCGAAAATGAGCAGATGATGTTAGAGACCTAAATATTAGTACAGAAAATTGTGTAGTCTGGCACTTTTTGCAAAAATCTCGTAAAATATGTTTCTGCCGAGTATTTTGTACCGCTGTTTAGGCAACCGGTAGAGTCCAGAAATCTGAAAAAGTTCAGTAAAAGTATCTTCAAGTCCAATATATGTCATACAAGTCCAAGAGGTAAGCTCTATGTTTATGGGGTTCGCTCCTACTTTGTGTTCCGCCATAGTGTACGAACTTTGGTAAGGTTGTATGTTATGTATGAAATATATGAGATATATGCATTCATATAGAGCTATATGATGATGTGATATGACATGTTTTATGTGATATGTATGATGATTCTTGGCCATTGAATTGGTGTGCATCAACTCCATGAAGGGGAGAAACCCTTGGGAATAACGGTGTACACCAATGAGATATGAGATATTCCATGTAGGGGAGAGACCCTTGGGAATAAGTGTGTTGATTTCCACTTGGAGAGAGGTCATTGCGGAATGACTGCGTACTTTAGAGATGTTATATGAGATATGTTCAGTACAATATGATATATGATGTATATGATATTTTGTATATTGTGTATTGTTAAGAATGTGGCTTTCATACTCAAGAGGGAGGTGAATTAAGTATTACAAGATTTTTGCAAAAGCCCCCTTCTAGTTTCTAAATATTCATTTCAAGAACACTTTGATATATGAAAAACTAATCAATGCATTCAAACAATCCATAACACAAAATCTATCACAATTATAGAACTTATACTAGCACATAGAAGATATCAAATAAACGATTAAAGTTATAAAAAAAAGAGTTTAGAGAATTGCAAACATGATATATCCTAGTTCGGTCACCACCACTTGTGACCTACGTTCAGACTGAAGTCGCTCGATCAGCTCTTTCACTAATGATCAAGCTTCACGGGTACTTGATAAACCTTTACAATCTTCTAAGTTTACGAGTACTTGACAACCTTATAATTCTATCCAAATTTACTTAGGCATTTGGCTACCTCTCAAATAATGGGTCTCACAACCCTTTCAACTCAAGAATACAAGAAGAGAAATGCTTTGAAAATGAATATACACTCTCAAAGTGTGGATATACAACTTGAAGCACTATGGGTATATGGATTTTTAAGATATGAGCTCAAATATGTTTGATCTTTGAAAGATATGAAAGAATGTGCAAATGATAGTGTACAAGCTCTCAAAATATGATTAATATGTGTAGGAATGATGCCCAAATGTGTTTTAGAGTCATTGGGAATGAATGTATAGTGTTTCCATTGAAAACAAGTCGTTTATAGCCGTTATATGCATTCTGTCACAGTGGTAATTGATTACCAAATGGCGGATAATCGATTACTTCAAAGGGTAATCGATAACCCTATGCTGGTAATCGATTCTCAATCTGACATCAAGAATATTGTTTCGTATTTTGGGTATAACGTGAGCTATACTTGTCGGATTGATGTGATCTTGGTCTCTTTGGAAAGATAAAAGAGAGATATACGACTTTTATAAGAACACAAGATCCAAATCTGTCATCTTGGATACAAAAAATTATCTGGAAGATGTAACACCCCGTATATATCCGGTAATGTTATCACTATCGTATTAACCTGCGCTTAATTAAAAATGCGGAATATCTTTTTCTTTTCAATTATGATGTCATTAATCATTACCAACTTGATTACTTAACCATTTTCAAAACGTCGCCTGTATGTACATTGCAATAAACAGCTAACTGAAATACCTCATTAATTAAAATAACATAAGTATGTCTCTAGTCACGGAGTTACAACACGTAGACCGGACCAACTAGCAGTTTATACAACTCAGACTAACAGTACTAACAACATAGTGGCATAGACAACTCCCATGCTCACCCAAATAAGGCAACAAGGCCCAATAGAAAGTCTCAACTCAAATCATAAAGAGCAGAAAATATAAACAGCATCCAATCCAGTCATGTGAGCAATACAACATAAATATCATATTCAGCTAAGCTCTGGCCTCCTGCCGCCAGAGGCATCAGTCACTATACGACCTGAACTTGAAATAAGCATTCTCCAATCGTGGGGTGAGATCTCTAAACAAGAAATCTCAGTAAGACAAAGGGTCCTCAAGGATCTTCCACCCCAAGCTCACTTACATGTGCAATATAAGTTCAAAAGCAGTTTATCATTATCAGTTCTAAAATAATGCAATGCAGCAGATAATCATGTCATGTGTGTCAATTCTATTCTACTGGCCAGAGAAATGCAGGATTTATATACTTCTAATACCCACACATAGTGCAAGATGCCACTTGCATCCACCCCGGATCACCGTCTTGTATGACTCCACATACTCAGGCTAACCGTAAAGATGGAACAACACCTGCATATTAAAAGCCATTACACATAAAGCTCAATAGCATTTCGAATGTTCAAAGCATGTAACTCAGCATGCATATAACCATACCCCCATGGGATATGGTGGAACCATAACATGGCTAAACCGAGGACACGAAAGCTTACCTTGCAAGCTAGCTATCCAAGCCAAGAGTCCGCACAAACTCAAAGTCCAAACACAGCAGAATTATAATCTGTTTTAGACCAACAATTGTATCAATATTCATATTCTAATATTTACAATGTTAAACTAGACATCTTGAGGTTTCCAACGATATACTTTATGTCTCAATCGGAGTTGTATAACTCCGGTTATGTTTTACGCAAGGTGACTGCTGCAAACGGAATTTCCAGAAACCAAAACGTGACTTAAAATTGACACTGAGATCAAAACACTGATACAATGGCTACTAAATGTTAGAGAGTTGTATCCCTATGTGTTAGCTTCACATAGGTCCAAACCTCACTCAATTTGGAGCTCTGTAGCTCGAGATTTCACAATTTTACTAAACTAGGTCGTTGCTGTCACATTTGCACTAGGTAATCGATTACCATACAGGGGGTAATCCATTACCCTTCATGGTAATCGATTACCACTCAAAGGTAATCGATTACCACCTGTGCAGAAACGCAAAAATACAGATTTTTCTGCATAATTCGAGACCCTAAAGCTTCCCCAAGCTCCCAAGTCCGGTTTTGACCCAAAACAAATATTCATTAACACTTATTAGCCTTAGATTAACAACCTTAAGCTTGAATGATTAAAGTTATCTCATTTCATAACATAAACAAGCTTATTTTCAAGAAAAATTAAAGGAAAGTCTAAGGTATACCAATGGGATCCAAACTCAACAACAAAGAAGGCTCTTGGAGCTCTCCAACAATGCTAAAAAATTCTGACTTTGCAAGAGCACGAAAATACACCACAAGGTTGGACCTTTCTCCATCAAAATGGTACCACGAAGCTCAAAAGTGCCAAGAAGATGACCCCTCACACCAAACTCAGAAATGCAGCCCTTAACCCCACCAAACCAATGACCAAAAACTCAGAAATGAGTAAACTTCCAACCACCCATGGCTAGAGCACACTCATACACAGAACTTTGGTGAAGAAAGTAAGGGAAAATGTGGGAACTTGGGCTAGAAAATGGAGAAAAGCTCCACCCTTGCAATGGAGGTGAAGGTGGCAGCCAAGGGGTTCAGAATCTCACGTACGTAGAAGGAATGCAAATTCTGACCTAGGGATTAGTGCCCAAGTATATATAGTTTCATTAACTCAAACAACACAATATTAGAAAAAATAGCTACGCTTAGCATTTAAATCCCAAACTCAGGATTCTTAACCTACTCAATTTTACAAGAATTATCATATTTTTCTTATATTTTTCGGAGCACCTTTCCGGTACGCGCTTTTTATAGCCAGTACCAGTTTCTGCCACCAGTTCTCATTATATTAACTTGAAAATCGTTTTACAAGTCCTACATGTTATTCTATTAATTGTCATGCACTTATTATAATTTTCCGGAATACTTTTTCGGTACGCATTTATACTGACTAGCAGAATCGATATCTGCACTTTTCGTCAGAAAAGTGACTTTCAGCATTAATACCCACTTACTATAATTATTAGAGCCTCATAATAATTATTAGGGTCAATTATGAAATTATCTCATTAAACTCAAAATTAACTGATTAATTTCCTTAATTAACGGTGCAAGTTCTTATAGAAGACAACAGTGAAATTATGCAGCAAATTTTAAGTTCAAATGTGTTCTAGCTTGCTTCCAACCACTTTTTATTAAAGATCTTGACTTGATAAATATGTTTTAAATTTATAAACATGTCAAGGATCTTTTCCATGGGTTTTTCAAATTTCTTCAAAGTATATAAAGGTTATGATTATGCAATTTGAAAAACACGTTTACTTTGAGAAAAACTTTGAGCTCATGCAATGCAATCTACCATATACTCTCACATATAAGTCTAAGTCCTAAATATATATTCTAAATATGATTTTAGACTTAGCTCCATATACTCTTCTCTTTTTGTTGTAGCCACTTTGTAATCATCAAAACATACATTGTATCTACATGTATCTGACTGTCATGCAGGAAGTGGGTCCAGGGTATGGAGAGTTCTCTATAAACTTGGAGCTTACCAGAGATTCATTTTTAACCCTTTAGGGATATAATTTCAGGTACATAGATAGCTAGAGAGCCCTCACGGGGCAAAGACCATACTCGTGGCTAGAGGTGCTAGCATAAGGATATGGAGTTTTTGGTAGCCGGAGGCTACTATTTATTATAGATGTTATTTTGGAGAGCATGTAATGTTGTATTTATGCTCTATTTATTTAGGGATCATGATGTCTGATCCAGAGTTATGTATATGGCATGTATATGTGTTGTACATGCTTTTCGCTTTTGATGCATGTACATCTTAGTATTCAGGCATTATTATGAGATGAGGTATATTTCGAGATATGATTATTGCATGTTGTAAGATTTAGACGCACAAAGCCTTGTATGCATGCGCCCTAGGAAGCACGGACACTCCAAAAAACAAGGAGTGTCGTGTCTGACACGTTTCCGGCGACACGCTCCGACACTTTCCGACATGGTGTCGGACACGCAGTCAACATTCCCGACACGTTAACCATTTCGACACACGAATTTGACCGAGTCTGACACGTTCCGACACGGTCAAATGACATTTTCATAAATTTTTTAAATTTTTTTAAATTTTTTTTTTTAAAAAATTATTTTATTTAAAATTAAAATATATTAATAAAGCTTCTATATGATCATATCAATTTCCCCCTTTTTCCCCTTAAGTAAATAATAGATCATCTCAGCACCATCGTTGTCATTCCTGTTACGCTCTTACCGTGTCTCCTCCTCCCTAATCTCTCTCTAGTCTGATCTTATCTCTCTCTCTTTCATCCCAGTTCTTGTTTTTTTATATTAAAGTTTCCTCCTTTTATAGTGTTTGATTGTGTTCTTGATGTTCTTATTTTATAGTGCATTCTTTTAGTTTATGTTTTTGCCTTTTGTGAAGAACGCTGCTACAATTTTTGGTACTGGGTGTCAGTGAATTTGTTTGCTGCTATTGCCATTGGTTACATCAGATTTTTCTTTTTCTTTTTTTTTCTTCCTTTATGTAACACCTTGGATTCCGACTTTGAATCAATTTTTCTTTTGTGGTTTTGGATTGGAAAGGAAATTTGAAAGATAATATTTTGATGGGTATTATTAATTTTGCTTTATTTTTTGTTCAATTATTGAATATTAAATGAAATATACACTATATAAATTAAAAATATTATTTAATATTAAAACGTATCCCAACGTGTCGAATTCCATATTTTTTTAGGATTGATGTGTGAGAGTGTCGTATCGTATCACGTGTCGCGTGTCGTGTCGGTGCTGCATAGCATGCGCCTATATATATATATATTATGATGCATCTGCTTATCAAGACATTATGAGAGTGAGATTATGTCCCTGTTTATCCGAGAAACAAACGGAACTCTATCCGATTTGAGACTCCGTCTGGAATGACACTTGTGGTCATATCCAGATGGTGTGTGATCTTTGACTATGGTTATTGATCACGGATGTATTAGAGAATGAAAGGAAAGAAAGAAAGTATGTTATGAACAAGTAAAAAAATATGTATGTGTTGCAATATATCATGTGAATTAAAAGGAAAGAAAATAAAATAAAAAGTTAGCTGGTTATTCCGCTAATCGAGTTAAAAGATTAAGTAAGACTTTCGCTGATGCATGTTTAAATATCATATGTATATTAATTGAACCGGCTCGAGACAGAGATGTTACACAAGGCATGAAACTTTGTCAAAATGAGCTCAAATTTGAGGGGAGTGTTCGTGACATTAAGTACTTCATATCCAATGGTAACTTGGTGATTTGGATTTCTCTAGAGCGGTGTTATTTGATTATTATTGCATAGAGAATATTGTCAACATATACCTATTATTATTTTCTGTCACCTGCGTTGGATTTTTCACGTTAAAAGTCTTATGTGCCAATTATTGTTACTGCTATTTTTTCATGTTGTTTTCTGAGTTGTTTACATCAGTTACACTTGATTTATTTGTTTGTCCCCAACAAGGGTTTCATCAAGAAATCCGTTCTTGTGTGCTTAATCCTAGTTTTCTCGCTTCCTTTTGGGTTGTTAATTGTCAAGCTAGTGGTAGCAGCTGAAGAATCCTCACGTAGCCCTGTTTTGCTTCGTTCGATTGAAGCTTGAATCAAGCATGGTTCTTTGATTCTGTTTGACGGCTTGCTCGTTTACCATTGCTGGGCTAATATTGTTGTACTTTGTAGGGTTATTTTGTTAATTTGAGGATTTGTATTTCTGTTACCTAATTAAGGTTTAATTAGGTTGATTGGTTTGGGATTTTAAATAAGAAAACTTACTAATCCTAAGTTTCGAACCATATTGTTGTATCTTTTTATTTACATTTGCATAAAAAAAATTTCACGCTCCTGTAAATTCTAAGAAGTATGAATAACCCACTACCGTCAAAGTATTGCTAATTTCGAAGTCTTATTCTAACCAATTATCTTTCTCAAAGCACATTCTCAATGTTAGAGTCCTAGTCTCCTCAAAATTATAAGTAAAGAAGCATACTTTCGTCGTCATCATATCAGTTAGAAAATGCATGGGACTCGGATTAAAGTGATTAGAAGGGAATAAATTTAATTTTATCATTCTTACCTACATAAATATAAATGTGTTGCTTAATATATATTGCTTTACTTGTATTTCATTCTCATTAAAAAATTATTGTATTTGCGCATCATATCGCATCTAGAAAAACAGCTGCAATTTTTGTTTGTGTTTTTTAAAGACCCCAACTTAGATTTAAGGAAAAATGGGAAATTTGCACGTCGTCCCCAACCCAACAACAGCCCCATGATCTAAAAGGGCAGGGAGGCATCATGTTTGTTAAAATAATTTCAAGTATTGATTGATTCACTTAATAACATAATTTTGTATTTAGATTGATTCATGGACGCAGTGGATGTTCACAGAACTTGTGTCATTTTAGTGTCTTACCACTAAAACAAAGTTAGAATATGAATTTTTTTTTTTTTTTTCACTTTACAAAAGAGAAAAGTGTGTGTCATTTTAAAGGATGGTGCGTGTTATTTTAAAGAATGTAAAATTATATCATTTTAAGTGAGAGAAAAAGATAGATCATGAGAGAGAGAGTGAAAAAAAAACATAAAGATGTGAATCTCATCTCTTTGTGAGAATGAAATGACACAAGTTATATAATTTAAAAAGATAAATATTTTTTCCTTAACACTATGTCTTAATAGTAAGACATAGTGTAAACACATTAAAAGGACATAAGTTTTGTCCATTAAAACGACACATCTTTTTCCCTTAATTGGTTTATAATTTATAGGTACAATTGTGAGATGTAAAATCCATGACTAGTTAAGAATATGCGGTGATTTCAACTAAAATAGATACTCTCCGGGTTAAGAAAAAAAGTAATTGAAGACTCGAGTAATACAAAACTAACTTCAAACAAAACATTATTAAAATATATCATTAGCATGAGGCAAAGCTGCCGATTAATCCATACACCTCAGCTATACAAAGCACTTTAATCAGCTTAAGCTCCACATTTTATTTTAGTCTCACTCAACAGTAACAAAGCCATCTCCAATTGTTAGTTTGGGAACTTCTCTTTAATGGGTTTAAGGAATTTGCGGAGACCATTTGTCAGAGCCGATGATGAGATCAAAGACGCTTTCAAAAGGCTGAGAGCCCACAGCAGCACCAAATATTAAATTAAAATTAAAAGGTAACATACTTTAAATAAGAAAATTTAAAATTATTGGTTAGCATATGTTTGCATATGTTTCAATATATATATATATATATATAGGAGCAGATTATTATATTTACAAACTTTTTTGTTTGCAAAAAACATTATATTCTCGTGGGAGAATACAAACTTTTACAAACTACACTATTCTACTAGAAGAAGATAGTGTAATTTGTAAAAAAATTCAAAAAAATTTGTAAACGGATCCTGTCCCGTGTATATATATATATATATCACTTTTTACCTCTTTCTGGCCAATGCTTATAACTCTTTCCTCCAAATCAGAGGGAGGAATTTCCAATTTCGTCAGAAAGGAAATGGCGGAGAAGGATGAACATGGAGTGACGAACAAGTCATCTGTCACCATGAATACTGATAGCTTCTTGGTGAATCCTCTTCCACCACATCTGCTATATATTTCGCCAGTTGATGACTGTGGTTCTAAATGCCTCAATGAAATGTAATAGTTATTATCTCGTAAAGGAGTTAAAAAGTAGCTTGCCTTTTCATTATTACCATTTGTACTGTGACAAGTGTAATCAGGAATAGGCTCTTCATCAAACGGTAATATCTGGTTCTGGAGTTTAAATAGGTGTGCAAGTGGAGATTTAACGATCTTATCCTTTAGACCGGGGGACCTCAAATATTTGTAAGGATCCAAATCAATGATGCTCTTGTATAGATTATCAATGCTGCCCAAGCAAGAGTTCCCATTCAACATATGTTCCACCCCTCCTAAGGGGAAAGTTAAAATACTAAGAATGAAGTCCACAAAATCAGCTCCAGCTAAAGCAAACAATATCGTGTTTTTGGATTTTCTTAGCATTACCTTTATTTTCATCCTCTGCCCTCCATCATTAGCTTCAACCTCACCAATATCAAAATCCGATACACTCCTTGGTTCTTCATTCTCAATGAATTGTTTCTTTAGCAATAATACGTCCGTTAAAGGTGTTGTGGAAAATAAGGAGCGCTTGAGTAGGTCCAGGATCTACAAAAGAAAACAATACAATATACTATGTAATAGAATAAATTTTATTTTTATTGCAATACTAAGTTTGATAACGCATTAATCGTAATCCAAGTGCAATTACAATTTAAAAATAATAAACAAAAATATATATAAATATAACATGGAAAAATACCTCTTTGTGAGTGACATTCACAGTTACTAGTTTGATTGTATCGAAGTCTTTGGATCCAAGACTCATGGGTAAACAAACAGAATTTTGAAAATCATCAGGCTTCACCTTAAGATCATCTGAAATAATAAAAGTTGCCGTTTCTTGAACAAACCCTTCATTTGCTGGTGAACTACGATGAAATATCTCTCGATTCATTGGTTTCCCACATTTGCATCTTTTATTCTTGAATTTGCTCAACAAGCCACCAATTAATTGCCGACTGCACTCCAAGTCCTCACATATGAAGTACTTTGTTTTCTCAGTGTCATCAATATTAAGCTTTATATTTTGGCAATAGCTTTCCATTGAGTTCCTTGGCTGAAGCAGCATTTCCTTACACGTGTTTGTCCAAAAATGATTTTCATCAAGATTGGCCACGCTTTCGTACAAAGTGCTTAGGCTTCCAATGCTAACCTTCTTCATGTTTGATTCCTTACCTACAAGCCTCACAATAGTGCCCAGCGGCAAGGTTAAGAAACTTAAAAGGACATCCACAAAATCCTTCTCTGCTTGGACAAACACTACTTTATTTTTCTTTTCATCAATCAAAACTCTCAGGCCAACTTGTTTCTCGGTAGCAAATGCAGACTTGATAAAGCTTAGCAGGACATCCATTAACCCTTCTCTGCTTCTACTAACACAACTTCGTATATATGCAAGCTGACAGTTACTTTCCACGAATATATAGAAATTTCAACTTTGCAAAAACATTAAAAAAAGAAATTCTTGAAAAAATAAAATGTGGCAGAGTAGTAATTTGATTTGATTGCGCCCCCATGGGTAAAAAACTCTTGGGATGTTGAACCAGAAAATAATAATTATTATGAATTGAAAATCAAACGTCACTAATCACTTTGACTCTCATCAGTGGGATTTATCCTTGGTATAATGAAAAATCTCATCACTGACAGAGCCCTATGTAAGATAGCAATTGATGCTGGCGGTGGCGGTTTGTATTAAGTTGATGTCACTTTTATCAGATTCAATGTTACGCTTAATTAGTATTAAATGTTATTTTTAGATCAGTGCAGTTTTAAAGCCACAATCCTCAAGCATGTTCCCCAATTAAAAGGAAACGAATTCCAATATCTTTAAAAATTGTTTTCAACTTTTTCTTTAACTACATCTTTGCATTTAAGGGCAATTGTGATTTTTGAGATGCATGGGCTGTTCAAAGTTTTGAGAAGTTTGATGCTGAATTAAATCGGTATGTATTTAACAAGTAAGCATTTACGTTTAGAGTAAATATTATTTTGGGTTCCTAACAAAAAATACAATACAGTCTC
Source organism: Gastrolobium bilobum (assembly GCF_033153095.1). NCBI lineage: Eukaryota > Viridiplantae > Streptophyta > Magnoliopsida > Fabales > Fabaceae > Gastrolobium > Gastrolobium bilobum. Next base: position 84,953 of record NW_026895079.1, on the reverse strand, counting down.
TATTTTAGTCTTTTACAAAAAAAAATTAGTCAGTTGGTCCCTAACAAATTCAAAGTGGACTCATTTTAATCTTTTTGAGGGATTAATATGGGCTTTTTTAAAATTGTGAGGGATCACGATTTCAACTAAATGAGTCCAGTTTGAATTTGTTAGGAACCAACTAACTAATTTTTTTTGTAAGAGACTAAAATTAAAACCGTATTTTTTGTTAACGACCAAAAATAATATTTAGTCTTATTTTAAGTTCACGCGTGCAAATGCAAAGAAGCTATCCAACACACACAAAAAAGGGTTCATACTTCTTAAAGCTAATGTGTAGAACATTCTTAACGTGCAGAATTCCAAGAAGAAACGACCCAAAAGAAAATATTTTTCTGATTTTTTGTTTTAATAATTTGGTTTTGTAAGCCGGAGGTAACTATTGCGTTAGCATGCATTTCTTTCAAGTGAAATATCCTAGACATTATTAACCGAACCAACTCTCCTGTTACTAGTAATTTATGCTTCACCTGTTGATAATTATGTTAGTGTTTTTTAAATATATTATTCCAAAAAAATTAAAAATATATATAATTATAAAAAGCTAACCACTAAACGGGTTGTCCTGCCAATTAAAATGTTAACCAAAATGATTGATTCAAGTGATACATACTTGATTCCATTTAAGTAATGTTTTTGGGTTCAAATTCTTATAAATATAAAAAATTTCCACCAAAGGAAATACACTCCGATAAACATATAAATTAAAGGGAAATACAAAGCGTGCTATAGTTTCCACCAATTTTTATTTTCTTTTAACTAGTTTCCGCCAATTTTGGGGTGTACGGACGAATAATGTTTTCTTTTTTATTTATTATCACAAATAAAATAAGAGATTATATTTTCTTATGCAACATTATCTTATGTTGCACTCACAATTTTAAGTGAGTCCCGTTGTACAAAAAAAAAAGAGAAAAAAATTGAAGTGGAACTCATATTTTTTTGAGTGTGTAAGAGAGTGTTGTTAATATAAGATTAATATTCTCCTGTAATAATAATACTGGGTTAACAGAGCAAGTCTCTTTGTTTTCCTTTCCTTTATTATTCCAACTACAAACACAACTATAAGTATCACATTAGGAAACAGATGTCATGTCCAAAGCAACAATCAAGGTGAGATATCAGAATCCTCGCTAGAACTAACACATTTCTTCCCTTCATTTTCTGTTTTTTTTTTTTTTTTTTATATTTGACTCATCATGGCTTCTGAGCAAGAAACAAAAATTCCCTTAAAACTTTGGGTGGACAAAGAAAGAAAATGTGTAGTTATGGCTGAAGCAAGTGGAGACTTTGTAGATGTTCTCTTCAGTTTCTTGACACTTCCATTGGGAACTATTATGCGGCTTGTGTCCAAGAACCAACCTCATCCACCGGTAGAGATTGGTTGTATCAACAATCTGTACCAGAGTGTGGAAAATTCCAGTACTGAGGTTTTCTGGAATCATATTTGTAAGCAAATGCTGCTTTCTCCGCGCAACCCATGTGAGGCTCTTTGCCAGAGACTAAAATTAAACGTAGATGATACAGAGCCTACAAAGTATTTCATGTGTAGCAGCAAATGTAACAAGGACAGTCGTTTGCTAAGTGCTTTTTCTGGGTTAAGTTGCTCTTGTGGGAAATTAATGAGCGAAGAATTGGAGCTGATAGAATCCAAGAAAGAGGCTCCCCAGAATGGTGTTTTTGTTAAAGAATCCATGTACTTGATCTTTGATGATTTGAGGGTGCGCCCAAGCTCTCCAGGAAACTATGTACAACAACTCCTCCAATATGGCTACAAAGACTTTCAAAAAGATGACAGAATTGACTATAAACGTTGGCATGGAGGAGGTAATACTGCTTTTTTATTCATTGAACGTGGTACTTGTTGACTTGCACTTAAAAAAGCTCCTTTATTATTGATTTCAATTGGAGCAATGTATAGTAGTTGTGAGCTTTTCCTAATAAACATACTTAAATTACGTGGAAAATTATATGATTATTTTGCGATGGAAAGTTCAGATTAATTAAACTAAAACCATTTTTTTAACTCTCCCTTGATTGATTAATTTACCCTTATTTTAAAATTTATATATAAATTTACTATACTTTAAATACTATGTATCGATCTATCTTACTTTAACTAAAATTGATCACTTTTTACCCAAAAAAAAAAAAAATTGATCACTTTTAAACAGTTCTAATCATGTGGGTTCACAAGAGGTCATATTTTTGGGAATCTTGTGGTAAAAAGTAATAACTTTTATTAACATAGAGTATATTGGTAATAAATTTAAATATAGAATAGATAGATCATCCTCCCTTTCTAATTATCCTCGATCCACAGAATCATATTCTTAGGTAGATTATTATTAAATTTTGCTATAAGATATTTCAAAAATTTATTTTGATTAGTATTTTAAATTCTTGGAAATCTTTTATGAATGTGACATCATCAGAGAACATCCTAAAAATGCAATCTAATTAAACAAAACATGAATTCAAAATTAGCCTACTAGAAGAATAAACCTGACGGAAAGTATGTAATAATTCTCATTTTTATCGATAGTTCAAACGTTAGAACGCGGATAGTGGAGTGGAACATTGGACTTAAGTGATGTAGGTGGTTATGTACTTTGACACAGTGGGATTGATGCTTATATTGGGGAAATAGAAATACCCAACCTCGCTCTTGGAAATAAAATTCGACTAATACTTGGATATATAACAAAATTTGAAACTAATACTTCCTTCTATATGCTGGTATATGAAAATTTCCTTATTTAATGATAGCTTTGTTTTTTTCTTTTTTAGGTTTTTAGCATACTAAAGCAAGCGTTAATCTCCAAATCTCCTTTAAGTGATGTATTCTTGGCATATCGAGGATGTAAACCGACATACTTCTTCTCACCCGGTTGCCCAAATTACAAAACAGATTCTGTGAAGCTCAAGATAACAGTGAGCAAATCAGAGAACCGGGTTCTGTTTGCTGAATCTGAGGGAGATTTTGTTGATTTTCTATTTAGTTTTCTAACAACACCTCTTGGATGTATTTTGAATCTTATGGAAGGCTAATTGTCTTTGGGTTGTATAAGTAACTTGTACACTAGTGTGAAAGATCTTAATTCATCATGGTTACCAAATAATTCCTTACTCAAATTACAGGTTGCTCATCAGTTTGGTTGTGAGGGAAATCCTCTACTTAAGCTTGACATTTAGACAATTTAATTCTTATGAATGGTTATACTTAATGTTATTTTTTTGTTTATTTGATTTGACTATGATGAATTTTGGACTATATATACTTTTTCCATTGACTATGATGATCTACATGGTCAGGCACTAAACCTGTTGGTGGCTTCCTTGACGTCCAAAGCTGCTTTGACGAATAGCCTATTCAACCTCCTGAAGAATCCCAAAGGAGGAAATTGACTAATATTCTCTATGGGTGGGGTGTAGAGGAAACCAGCTAGATATTGGTGTTTTAAATGTGTGTTTAAAATTCTCTTACTCTAAGCTGAAAGTGCTTTTAGGAGATCGATTATTGCTCATAATACTAATGAAGCTCTTCTCTAATTTTCTGTACTCAAAAGTGGTTAGATTGTTGGTTGTTTCCGCCAGGAGAGCAAATAATTCTTGCTCATTAAGAAAAAGAAATCATATTTGTTTAATTAATACAGTTCAATCATAAAAATTTGTTTATGATCTATTGTAATTGAAACGAGATGAGGAAAGAGTTTAGACATTAGTTGACTAAAGCCAAAAATAGATTCAATGTCCTAACGCATACTATCTCCAGGATTATTTATATCATACAAGAAAACCTAATCCTAGCCTTTTTGGTAACTAAAGTCTTAATTGCTGAGTGGTAAAACTGTTTCTTCATGACTGAAAGGTCGGGTTCGAATCCAGGAAACAACTTCTTTGTAGTTATGCAAGGATAAGGCTGCATATAAGAATTTCTTTCACCCCACACTCGTTAGTCGGGTTTAACGGTAACAACCATTTATTAGTTTATCTAAGTATTTGATGGTAAGCCAAATGAGCTTTTGATTAAAGAGCATACTGGGCAAGGGGCTTACTAGGCATTGACGATGTCTTTGCGGATTGCTACTGAGTGAGAGGCTAACCATGAGTAACCCAAAACATTCGTCTTGAATCTGTTATTAAGCATTGAGCGTCGATCCCTAAATATATAATCCTTTTGGCATGTACTACAGTCTACAGCGTACAATTAAGAGAACAATGTATTGTGAGTTGATGAAGATGAAGATTTTTGTCGAATTTCAATTTAGTTGTCTCACCCTATCCTTTGATCTATTTTGAACCTTCTGGATGGCAATGTATATGTGGGGATGTATACAAAAAAGTGTGAAGGTTATTGAAGTTTCTCACAATATCATTAGCCATTTGCTCCTTAAAAGAGTTATAAAAAGAGTAACTCTTTGTCAAGTGTTTTAAAATTCGACCTGATCTGACCGATTCAAACGGTTGACACGTAAATCGGATCTTCAATCGATCCGGTTTAGATATTAAATAGGTTATTCATTTGATTCGGTATGAAACTGGCTCTTGAACAGGGTTTAAACGGTATTAAACCGGCAGTTTTTTTAAAAAAAAAACCTCGTTTTGTGAAATTTTTGACAAAATGCTTGAAAAATGCCACTAATGAGATTCAAACCTAAGTTATGTGGATTATAACTTATAGCACATACCACTAAACCAACTCTAATTATTAATTAAAATACTTCTAATTTTAAATTTTAATTTTATTATATATATTTAATTTATGTTATTGAACTAATAACTCAATGGTTGAATCGGTGACCCAACCCAATACTATGACAAAATCAATAATTAATTCGAGTTTGATAACACTGCTCTTTGTTATTGGTACGGGATAGGAGTATATGAAATTAATATAATTCACTAATGAATGAGCCAAGAAACTTTTTGAACCGAGATCTTCTGATGGCACAAGAGAACCAGTGTTGGCTTTGTGAGGAGACCATAACTATTTTTTGTTTGGGATGATATTCAAGTGACACCATTGACGATTGCTTCTAGCATTTAGGGCCTGTTTGGTGTGATGTATAGGATAAGACCTGATAGTATAAGCCCTGATAGTATAAGATCTGAAAGTATAAGACCTGATTAAATTTTAATACTATACAGTGTTTGGCTTGATATTATATAAGATAATGTATTGTGTAAGATACTACTATCCAGTGTTTGGTAATGCACTGTATAATACTAGATTGGATAAAAATAAATAATTTTGACAAAAATACCCTTTAATAAAGAATTTATATAATTTCTCCAAATATTAATTTTTATAAAACTCTATCAATCAGTGTCCAAAAAATTTATTAATTCATGATTACATTTGGTATTTCTTTATCTTTTGAGCACCAAACGAGTCACCTAAACTGACAAGAATGAAGATTTAACTATCAGACCTCTTGCTATAGCTGTCAACGAAGCATGGCATCATGTGGTAATGCTACCATTTGCTGAACAAACATAACAATAGTCTTAATTTTAACAAGCCATTAGTTCCAAACAGCTTAATAATATTATACTAGACAAAGATATGGTACCAAGATCCTCCAAAGTTGAGGGTTCTTTTCCTTCTTACCAACCTTAGCTGGTATGCAGATTTAGCCACTCTTGATCATTCATAACAAGACCAAACTCCCAGGAAATCTGAAAGAAATATGCAAATTTCTAAAAAGCATTTTAATCAAATTAATTGTCCTTGAATATCTTGCAACCCACATGACTATACTGTTATACATGATCAAATACATATTTATCATTTTAGCTTTGTTCAAGAACCATTGCATAACAATGATCATTCATTAATTACTTAGTCATCATCCCAAAGTTGGTGCCACCAAATAACATAAATATGTGAAAAAACCAAGTGACTCTCTAAAACCAAACAGCATTCTGAATGACAGAAGCTTACTAAGTTATTTACTATTGACATTTTACATTGAAAGTTCCACCAATGTCACCAATTGAATCAGACAATTCATCCCTAAATGATAATAATAACAGGCAAAGGAACACTTTAGGATGCAAATGTTTTGAACTGGCAACATACAAGAAAATAAAAAATGCGTGCACAAACAAGTAACATCAACTCGAACTCTCAAAGTCACAATTGAAGAATGTACAATGAATAACCTAAAAGGCATACAATTGATTATGAAAATGAAGCAAAATTACAAAGAAGAAAAAAAGAGGGACAGTGATGCCTATTGCCTAGTTATTCCCTAATACCTAATACAACTGTACACCTGCAATTGTAACAAACTTCAAACATATACTCATATTAGACCCACAATAAAATTCAAGGTACAACTTTACAAATTTCTTGAGCCCTATCTCCAAATTAGTGGTAGATCTGTACCTAAGGTCCTTGTGAACCAAACTAATATTGGCATGGGTGAACTTAACATCTCCATTTCTCGGCATAGGAAGCACCTATTCTTTGCCTTGGTTTTCAGAAGCTTCTCCATTATGTTGACAAGCCTTCAAATTGAGACTGTAAACGGAGATCGTGGAAGCCCAAACAATGGCGAGATGAGGGTTCGCCGAATTGCACGCTTCTAGAAGGCTCACGAACCCTAAGATGTTGCTGTGCAGATAGGATCCAGGATAGGATCCAGGATTCTGCATAGTGTAGCGGACCCCAACTTGCGTCGTGAGGTGCATCACGTGGGTGAACAGCACCACGTCGAAGAGCTTTCGGAGGAGTGCGGCGTCGTTGATGTCGCCGTCGAGGAAGAATATGCCGGTGCATTCGAGGAGCTTCTGGCGAGCTCGTTTGAGGTTAGGGTAGTAGCAGCTATGGGGAAGAAAGGAGAAGAAGGGTTGTAATGGGTAAAAAAAATATGGTATGTGATTAGCCTTATACATTAATTCTTTATCAGGTCTAATCCCACCCTTGTAGACCTGATTAAGTTATACATCATTTTGATGTATTAAGGGGGTATGATGTATAAGCTTATACAATACGATGGTCACTCCAAACAACTAAGATTATCATAATGTATAGTATAAGCTTATACTATCAGGTTTTATACGTCGCACCAAACATGCCCTTAGTTTTTCAAGATTTGAAGCGCCAGTTAGATGACTTTGAGGAAGCATGTGATGTGCATTAAGGAGACAGATGTAACAAATTTACAATCAACTCTTTGACTGATTTTCTTCTATAAGCTGTAAATATCGACATAACAAAATTTAATCTTTTATCAATGGATATAATTAGAATTAGTTTCGGTCTAGTGATTGATAGTGAATATATATTTCTTTATTTTTCTTCCACTTCAGCCTTTACAGTCCTAGAGGTGATATTTACGACTACATGGTGGGCCACTAAAGAGTCCTAACCTACGACAGGGATTGCTATTCTCACTTGGAACAAAATTTTGGTAATACAAGGTACTCAAGTGGGTACTTTATCTTTTTACATTTGAAAAAAAATTTCACCACTTTAAAAAAATAAAAAATTCCAACCACATTGAAAAATTTTCCAAATGTGAAAAAACGAAATACCCACTTGGGTACTCCCTAGTACCAAAGTTTAGTTCTCTCACTTGGCAGAAAATAACTGAGAAAGGAAAGGAAATCACTGCGCATTCAGAATATTTTACATGAAACACAATATTTGATGAAATAGTGTCCATCAACTAATCTCAAGCATCAAATTAAAACAGCAAGGGAAGTAGAAAAGTATTTTTTTTTTTTTAACACCGACGATTACTATAATATTAGCCAAGATGGAAATAATTGGTCAATTCTCCTCCTTGATGGTTTTTTTTTTTTTTTTTTTGGTACACATTGATGGTTTTCAAATATTGGCGGAGACCGTTTGTCAAAGCAGATGTTGAGGTCAATGAAGCTTTTAGTATGCTGAGACCCTGCAACATTGAATAAAAAAGTGTGATCTAATCTGATACAAATAACAAAATTCTATGAACAACCAAGCTTAAACAAGTCTCACACTGCCTTACCTCCTTCAGACCAACGCTGATGACCCTTTCCTCCAAGTCAGAGAGGGAGACTTTTGATCTATTTAGATATGAAACAGTAGAGATGGACGACATTGGAGTCACAACCAAGTCATCTGTCACCATGTACATTGATGGTCCTTTGGCAAATCCTCGAGGACTTGATAATTCTCCGGTAGAGGACTTGGGATCAACATATTTCAAGGGTGCATTCAGTTCAAAACGGTAAGTATTGCATGTATACGAACAAGACACAGGTAAGCATGCCTCCCCAATCGGTAATATCTGGTTGCTGAGCTTAAATTGCGGGGCACACTGAGGGTTAGCTAGTTTGTCTTTCAGTCCCTGTGAGCTTAAATATCTGTCTGAACTCAATTCAGTCATACTCTTAAATAATTTATCAACACAGCTCAAAGAAGAGAATTCTTCTAGCATGTGCAACACTCCTCCCAAGGGGAAGGTGAGAAAACTAAAAAGAAAGTCAGCAAAATCTTCCTCTGCTTCAGCAAACAGAATCTTGCTGTTAGATTTTCTTACCAGTAATTTCACAACCATTTGCCTACCCCCATCACATGCTACATTTCCAATCTCAAACTGAGATTGATTTCCTCGGTTAGAATCATTAAGGAATTGTTTCTTCTCTAAGATAAAGTAACTCAGAGGAGTCTTTGAGAGCAATGAAAACTTGAGCAGATCCACTACCTACACAAATCAAAGATGAACTAATCAATGAGAGAGTGAAAAAATTATCAACAGCAAATATGATAACAAGCTGAAAAAACATACCTCCTTCTTGCTGATAACTACAGTTTGTTCCTGAAGAGCATCCATGTCATCGATTCCAAGCTTCTTAAGCAGACCTATACTTGTTCCAACAACATTAGGCATCACATAGAGATCGTCACAAATGATAAAAGTAGCAGACTCATTAACAAAGCCATTTTCTAGAGTCAAATTCGCTGGGGATATTATTCTGTTCATTAGTTTTCCGCAATTGCATCTTTGATTCCTAAAAGTGCTTAAAAGGCTCCCACTTAACTTTCTACTACAATCCCAGTTCTCACAAATGAAGTACTTCGTGGGGTTCGTGTCATCAATGTTCAGTTTCAGCTGTTGACAATAAGGTTCCATTGATTTCCTTGGCTGTAGTAGCATTTCTTTGCAGGTCCGTGTCCATAGATGCTTTTCTTCAAGATCTGCCACACTTTGATACAATGAACTCAGGCTGCCAACTCTCACCGGTTGTATGTTTGACTCCTTACCCACGAGTCTAGCAACAGTTCCTAAAGGCAATGTTAAGAAGCTCAAGAGAGCATCGACAAAATCCTTCCCTGCCTCAGCAAACACAACTTTGTTTTTGCCTTTGTCCACCAAAACTTTCAGGAGAACTTTGTGAACTTGTTCATTTGATGGAGTAGCTGTTGTTGAGAATGGAACAGATTTATGACATTTGTTTCTACTTTTATGAATCCTGTTTCTAATATTATCTGGATTAGAGTAGCATCTCATCAAATGGCTTTTCATGCTCTGTGTTCCATGTTTGTACAAGACCAAGCAACTACAATAGTTGCATTTAGCTTTCTTTTCCGAGATAGACTCCTTAACAAAGTGCTTCCAAACCTCTGATCGAATTTTACACCCACCAAATTTAGATGGCAACATATTACCAGAGTAAAAACTAGATGCTCTGCAGTCACTCTATGCCCGGAAATTTATCTTGATCACCCATTGGTTTCAACATAACATTTCTGTTTTCCATTAAAAATTGACATAAGAATCAGGTTAATCCAATATGCAAAATGACAATATAAATATATGGAAGTGAAAAAAAAAAAAAAAAAGAGTAGAGATAAAGGTCAAAGAGAAAGACTACAATTTTATTCATTCTTTCCATCGTCAAATCAAAGTTTAAGAGAAAAAAATGCAAAAATTGTAAACAAGACCCCGATACTTCTAGTGAAGTTTAAAATCGTCTTCATTTACACAGGACATGAATTTTACAAACGATATTTTTGGTATTAAAGCATCAACATGAGCTCCAACAGGAAATGTACAATTCCTTATAAAGCAATTATACTACTAAGAAGAATAAATCTAATAGGTAGCTGCAAATAGCAGCAGCCATATAAATTTTAAATGCAAAAGTAAATAGTAAACTTGGTAAGTAATTCGCCTCTTGTTAATTGCTACGTCATAGTTAAGGTAAAAAGACAATGTTAGCATTAAACTAAGGGCAAAATGACTTGCACATTTGATTACAAGCTAGCAAACAAAATGATGAGAATATCTCCTAGAGACAAACATATAGAAAAGTGACAATTTCTTTCCTAATACAAAAGTAAATACTGAAATGCTTTTACATTAATATTTTACTTTCAGCTCACTAAGGATTAATCCCTTCTTTAATTTTTTTTCCTTAAGGTTTGTAGTAGCTTCTACCAATGCATAACAGAATTTTTGTCCATATACAAACACACTTAAGCAAGAGGGCAAGCCTGAGATCGGGGTTTAATGGGGATTGTTGAGATATATAAAAACCATTAATGTAGCCTCACCCAACAACTTAAGCTTTTGAGTTAAATTGGTTCTTTATATGGCATCAGAGCCTCGGTTGTACCGGGTTCGATCCTCACCGCTTCCCACTTTCTTTCTAGTGGAATTTCTTTCTTCGCACAGGTAGGTGGGTCTGTGCATTGTTCACCCTTCAAGCCCAGTGGACTCTCGTGTGAGGGGGCGTGTTGAGATATATAAAAACTATTAATATAGCCTCACCCAACAGCTTAAGCTTTTGGTTGAATTGGTTTTTTACATGGACTCTTCTATGCAAACACACTCAAGCAATAACACTAACAGAATTTAGCACAAAACCATAAAATCAAACAAGAATGAGAAAAAAGTGAAAGAAAGAGCAGAAATGAACAAGTACCGAGGAAGTAGAGAATGAATGCTGAATGAAGCCCCGTGACTAGAGCACAGCAGATAGATACCTGCACAATATAGGAAGCCAGAAATAACTACAGGTGATAACTGTTGGGCTTCCTCCTTCAATGCTAAGCCCAAGCCCATTTGAGGGGTTTCCTAAAAACCCTAACCCTAATTTCCACCTCCTCTATATATACTCATTAGTTGAGGGTGGAGGCTAGGTTAGATAAGAGAGGTCAGATTTGAGAGAACAAATTTGAGAGAATTATTTGATTGTTTGAGCAAGGCTTTATGCTTTGCATTTGAGAGATCTCTAGAGAGAGTTTGAGTGAAATATCTCTAGGGTAGTTTGATTATCACCATTGTTGGAGAGGTTGAGTTAACCACCACATTGGTGTATTTGATTCGTTGTAACCATTATTTTCATAGTGGATTTCTGATCTGGGCTAGGTCCCGTGGGTTTTTTACTTCTTCATTCAAGAAGGTTTTCCCACGTTAAATCTGGTTGTATTCTTCTTCTCTCTCTCTCCTGTGTTTTCGTTTTGATTTTTCCGCTGCGCTGCCTGACCTGGTGAAGTTCAGGCCGAGGTATTGCCGAGATCCGAGATCAGGATCTTGTTGATTGACTTCCGCACAAAGGCTGCTTAGCCGATCTCAGGGAACCGAGTTTTCCCAACAGTGGTATCAGAGCCCAAGTTCGACGGGTTCTGAGGGAGACGAGATGGAGACCAGTGGCATAACTCATGATGGAGATATGTTCAAGTTGACCGCAGACAACTTCACTTATTGGAGACCGATGATGGAGGATCATCTCTACTGCAAAGATTTACATGAGCTCATTATCCTTGATGAGAGACCGGCAGGCAAAACCGATAAGGAGTGGGAGATCCTGAGTCGGAAGACGGTAGCCACGATCAAGAAATATATTGATAAAAGTCTCTTTGAGCACGTGTCCGAATTCACGAACGCGTATGAGTTGTGGACGAAGCTGGAGTCCATGATTCAGAAGAAGACTCCCAGGAACAAAGCACACCTGGTTCGCCGACTTGTTAAGCTTGAATACAAGGACGGCATGAGCATGATTGAACACCTGAACACCTACAAAGGTATTGTGAATCAGCTGTCAAAGGCTGATATGAAAATTGATGAAGAATTGCAGGCATTGCTGCTGTTTAGCTCGCTGCCAGAAAGCTGGGATACTCTGGTGGTGACCCTGAATAACTCGACTCCAAATGAAAAATTGAAGATGGATGTCGTGACAGACAGCCTCCTGGGTGAAGAATCCAGGAGAAGAGAACGAGGTACTTCGAGTACGTCTAAGGCCAACGTTGCTGAGAACAAAGGGAAATCTGACTCCCGCGGTAGAAGCAAAAGCCGAGGTAGAGGTCGTGACAGACGAGACAAGTCCAGAGGTCGGTCAAAGTCGAAATATGAGTTGAAGTGCTTTTACTGTGGAAAGACAGGCCATAAGAAGTCAGACTGCTGGACCCTGCAGAATGATGAGAAGAACGACTCTGTGAAGCCGGATCAGATTATTCCCAAGAAGAGGGAAGACAAGAGCACCACTGCGGTGGCTGCAAATCCTGATGCTGAGATATTCCTCCTTGGTGAGGATAATTATTTGAATGTTGCATATGATGACTGCACCTGGATTGTTGACTCCAGTGCCTCTTTCCACGTTACTGCACACAAAGGTTTTCTCTCCTCTTACCGAGGTGGTGACTTTGGAGTCGTGAAGATGGGAAATCAAGTGACCAGCAAGATTGTTGGTGTCGGTGATGTAACTCTGACCACAAATGTCGGATGCCGACTTGTGTTGAAAGATGTAAGGCATGTTCCTGACATGCGTTTGAACCTAATCTCGGTAGGAAAACTTGATGATGCCGGGTTAGTGAACTACTTCGGTAGTGTGAGATGGAAGCTGGCCAAGGAAAACTTGGTCATGGCCCGAGGTAAGAAAGAAGGCTCCTTGTACGTGATGCAAGGAAAGATCAATGGCGGAGAAGCCAATTCTGTTCGAGATGAATCTAGCTTGGAGCTATGGCTCAAGCGCCTCGGCCACATGAGCGAGAAAGGGCTCCAGATCCTGAACAAGAAAAGATTACTGACCGGGTTGAAAGGCCAAGCGTTGGAGAGTTGCACGCATTGCCTAGCTGGAAAGCAGCACCAGGTTTCTTTTGTGAGACCGGATCAACCAAGACGACGCAGGTATATTCTTGACCTCGTCCATACTGATGTCTGCTCCATGTCGGAAAGATCCCTTGGAGGAACTCAGTACTTTGTTTCATTTATAGATGACCATTCCCGCAAAGTGTGAGTGTATTTGTTGAAGTCTAAAGACCAGGTACTCCATTCCTTTAAAGAATTCCATGCGATGGTTGAAAGGGAGACTGGCAAGAAATTGAAGGTGGTCTGATCTGACAATGGTGGTGAGTATTGCGGCCCGTTTGATGCATACTGCAGAGCGGCCGGGATTCGACTTGAGAAGACGCCCCCCAAGACACCTCAGCTGAATGGACTCGCTGAGAGGATGAACAAAACTATTGAAGAGAAGGTCTGAAGCATGTTATCCAATGCCGGATTGCCGAAATCATTCTGGGGAGAAGCCGTCAAAACTGCTGTTGATTTAATCAACCTTTCACCATCACGGCCACTTGAAGGAGAAATTCCAGAAGAAGTCTGGACAGGTCGGAAAGCGGCCTACAATCAATTGAAGGTGTTTGGATGCCGAGTTTCGTGCATATCCCTAAAGATGAAAGGGCCAAACTTGATGCAAAGACTAAAGAATGCATTTATCTTGGTTCGCCGAGATGTGAGTTCGGGTTCCGACTTTGGGATCCAATCAATAAGAAGATAGTGAGAAGCCGAGATGTGATCTTTCATGAGCATGAGAACATTCATGACATCTCGAAACCCAAAGTCCGAGTTACTGTCAGACATAAAGAACCCATCCCTCCTGTCCGAGCTGAAGCAGGGGGAGAAAATCGAGAAAATGATGATCAGCAACAAGCTGAAGATGACCAAGACACTGAGGTCCGAGTTGATGATGAGATCCGGGATGAAATTGATGAACCGGGTTCTCAAGCTGAAGAACAGCCGAGATATCCAACTCGAGAAAGAAGACCCTCTACGAGATACCCATCTGATGAATACACCGTTGTTGCTGAAGACGGTGAGCCTCAGAGTTATGATGAGGCTGTGATGAGCTCAGAGAAAGAAGAATGGAAAAAGGCAATGCAGGACGAGATGAAGTCTCTGCACGAGAATCAGACTTATGAGCTGACCGAGTTGCCTAAAGGTAGACGAGCTTTGAAAAACAAATGGGTCTACAAGATTAAGAATGAAGAGAACGGAAAAAAGCCGAGATATAAAGCTCGGATTGTAGTGAAAGGCTGCAATCAGAAGAAAGGAGTTGATTTTGAGGAGATTTTTTCTCTTGTGGTGAAAATGACCTCGGTCCGAACCGTGTTAGCCATGGCGGCTTCGATGGACCTCGAGGTAGAACAAATGGACGTGAAGACGACATTTCTTCACGGTGACTTAGAAGAAGAAATATATATGGAGCAACCTGAAGGATTCCAAGCTCCAGACCAAGAAGACTTGGTATGTCGGTTGAAGAAGAGCCTCTATGGCTTGAAGCAAGCACCTCGAAAGTGGTACAAGAAGTTTGAATCATTTATGACTGATCATAAGTTTGAGAAGACAGATGTCGACCACTGCGTATTTGTGAAGAGGTATGAGGCCGGAGACTTTCTGATCTTGTTGTTATATGTTAACGACATGCTTATTGTAGGGAAAGACAAATCGAGGATAGCCGCCCTGAAAAAGGCGTTGAGCTCGTCCTTCGCAATGAAGGACCTCGGCCCTGCAAAACAGATTCTCGGAATAAAGATTATCCGAGATAGACAGAAGAAGCTACTGTGGTTAAGTCAAGAGAAATATATTGAGAAGATTTTGAAGAGATTCAGCATGGATAAAGCCAAAACAGTGAGCACCCCCCTAGCCGGACACATAAAGCTAAACCAGAAGCAATGTCCGAGATCTGATGAAGACAAAAATGAAATGATGAAGGTCCCTTACCAATCCGCCGTCGGAAGCTTGATGTATGCAATGGTTTGCACTAGACCCGACTTGGCGTATGCTGTAGGAATGGTAAGCCGGTATTTGTCAAACCCCGGCAAGGAGCACTGGGAAGCAGTGAAGTGGATCTTCAAGTACCTCCAAGGTACAACCGACTTATGTCTCCATTTTGGAGAAGGCAAAGCCGAGTTGCAAGGCTAATCGGATTCTGATTTAGGGAGTGACGCCGACTCGAGAAAGTCGACTACAGGATATTTAATGAGATTTGCCGGAGGAGCTGTCTCTTGGCAATCAAGACTTCAGAAATGTGTTGCACTATCGACAACTGAGGCTGAGTACATTGCCGCTACTGAGGCAAGCAAAGAGATGTTGTGGATGAAGAAGTTCCTCATGGAACTTGGCCATGATCAAGACAAGTACGAGCTGGGTTGTGACAATCAAAGCTCAATCCATCTTGCGAAGAATTCGACCTATCACTCCCGCACTAAGCATATTGACGTGAGGTATCACTGGATCCGGGATGTGGTGGAAGGTGGTGAGCTCGAACTCGTCAAGGTGCACACTGACCAAAATTGCTCCGACATGATGACAAAGCCGGTTCCAGCAAGAAAATTTGAAGACTGCTGTGAAGGAGCCGGGTTGATGCTGAAGCCGACGCATTGAAGTCGGAGGGGGAGATTTGTTAGGCTTCCTCCTTCAATGCTAAGCCCAAGCCCATTTGAGGGGTTTCCTAAAAACCCTAACCCTAATTTCCACCTCCTCTATATATACTCATTAGTTGAGGGTGGAGGCTAGGTTAGATAAGAGAGGTCAGATTTGAGAGAACAAATTTGAGAGAATTATTTGATTGTTTGAGCAAGGCTTTATGCTTTGCATTTGAGAGATCTCTAGAGAGAGTTTGAGTGAAATATCTCTAGGGTAGTTTGATTATCACCATTGTTGGAGAGGTTGAGTTAACCACCACATTGGTGTATTTGATTCGTTGTAACCATTATTTTCATAGTGGATTTCTGATCTGGACTAGGTCCCGTGGATTTTTTACTTCTTCATTCAAGAAGGTTTTCCCACGTTAAATCTGGTTGTGTTCTTCTTCTCTCTCTCTCTCCTGTGTTTTCGTTTTGATTTTTCCGCTGCGCTGCCTGACCTGGTGAAGTTCAGGCCGAGGTATTGCCGAGATCTGAGATCAGGATCTTGTTGACTGACTTCCGCACAAAAGCTGCTTAGCCGATCTCAGGGAACCGAGTTTTCCCAACAATAACACCTAAATCACTGAAAACCAACCTCGCCTTCCATATCTCTGCATCTTCCCCCCCACCCTTTTCTCTGTGTTGAAATGCTCACTCTCTTTCTCACTAAAACCTTCTGCCCAGTTGCTTCAAACTCAGTCTTTGAGTACACACAAAGTTGTTCAAACGCAAAAGGGCTTAATTTGTGTCCTTTCTCACAAACACTAGAGATGATGGTTGAAAAGGAAGATTTGGGTTTGAGTCTAAGCTTGAACTTCCCTCAGAATACCCCAAACCTTCAGCATATGAATCCTCTTCTTCTTTTCTACTTATTCCTCTTCTCGTTCTCTTTTGAAAGGAGGTTTATTTTTATTTTTTTTCTCTCTCAGCTAAAATCTACATTTAAGCTAAAATGTAAAGTAAGGAAAAAGTGCGTGTGATTTAAAGGATTGTGTCATTTTTTAAAGAGAGAAACAGACACGTGAAGGAGGAGAGGGATATGAAGAAAAAAAAAATATGAGTTTCATTTTTTGATAAAAATAAAATGATATAAGTTGTGTTATTTAAAAGGATAAATATTTATTCCTTAAAGCAATTTTGATGATTGTATAATTTTTTTAGAGAAGTTTTTGGCTTATAATTAAATTATAATTATTAATTTTTATAAATTTAATGATTATAATTTATTGAATTATATTTATTAATTAATTAATAAATTTTTATAATATATAATTATTATATTGACGAAAATTAAAAATTAAAATATGGTTATAAGTGAAAGGAAATTACAAATATAACCCTCTCAAAAATTTTAGCTATTTAAGATTTTGGGGAAACTAAAATTGGATATCTTATTTTTTAATGTTTGGCAAGAGGAAGTGCAAAAATTTTCCTGCAAGAAATAATTTCAAGATTCTGTTTACACATACTTTCTCAATATAAAACACCGTCGGTGGTATTTTAAAAATTCAATACAGTAACAAAATACACACAAATTTCTCAAACAATTTTTTAATCACATTCTAAAAAAAATTTATTCTTCCAACATATTCCTGAAAATCATAATTTTCATAAAAAAAAATTTATCCTTTATCAAATGTTTTCTAAAAGTTACTTAAAAACTATATATTTCGGAGTGGTATACACATTTCAAAAAAATAAAAAAGCTGATACAATTTTTTAAAAAAAATTTATTCTAAAATCTAACTTTTGTAAAAAGTTATTTAGTCTAACTTATACTTAAAAAAGGAAAAGTTAAAAAAATATTCACAAACGTGCACCGAGTGCGAAGATAAAGCAGTCGTTTCATCTCACAGTGCAATGGGTGAATATCTAAATGTTCCCTGTTAATATTTTCCTTGCAATGGTGTTTCTTTCCAAAAATATTAATTTAATTTTATATTTAAATTAATTTTAATTAAAAATTTACAAAACCTTTAAATATACCTATTTTGTAAAATATAAACCAAACAGATTATACCTCTTCGTTCCCTATGAAAACAATGAGAAGTAGAGAAAATAATAGAATAGAATAGGCCACTTTTACAAATTGTTGGCACAATATTGATGCAGAAATAGAGAATATAAGTAACCTTGTATAGAATTAAACCTTGAAGCAGATTCTTAAATTGGTTTTAGAAAATTGGATATTTATGATGAGGTTGGCATTGATTATTCTCTTTGCTTCATATATGGTTTTCACTTAAGATAACCTTGAAATTATATTAAGAAGTCTGGTGCAAATGACTTGATACCCAACTCAAATGATACCAATTAGTGTAACACCCTCTCATCCAAGAAAGTTGTTTGCTAAGCGGAATTAGAGTTTTTGACATCATTTTAGTGTTGCTAAAAAAAAAACTATTAATTGAAACCAAGATTCCTTACAAAAATCAGAGTATATTTCTTAAGTTGCTGAAAATATTATTTTCCTGACATGCTGTCTTTAAAAATTCGTATAAAATTAGTTTCGATGATTCAAAAAAATATTCCATATAATCTAGAAAGAGCACGTCTGAGGCTTCGCGTGCATATAAAATAATAGTAAATCGGAGTTCGTTTGCCCCTTGTAACGTAACTCGCAAAGTGCTCGCAAAACTGTTTGAAAATCAGCACTTAATAAAACGCCAGAAATTATTTTCGCAAAACATTTCTAGAATTTGTTTCCAAGGTACTTGCTGATCATAAAAGTCCGAAAACAGTAATAAAATCATAGTTCAACAGTAGTTCAAACTTCTCAAATTAATACAGTCATCCATCAAATAAACAGCAACAACAAAAGTCCAAAAGCAGCACATAACATCAAATATCCATAAATTCTTGTCCTCAAATGCTTTTGCGTCCTCCTGCAATTTTATAAAATTGCAGCCCCAAAGGGGTGAGAAAAATCTCAGTAGTGTGATAGCAAAAGCAATAAGGCAACAATATTAAACTAGGCACAAAATTATAAAACAGTCGCATCAACATTTCATTTTTCTGATAAATCTTAACATTTCATAGTGCGTATATAACGCCATCATAAAGTACGTCATAGCACCGTCGTGCACGTACAACATACACAGTGGATATTCCATAATGGCTCCCTCAAAGGTGAATTCCAATTGTGGCCTATGCGGACGGAAGCCAAGTGTCCCATACCCTGGTACCGAAGGAATGCCTATATGATGTGCGCTCAAACGAATGCATATTTATATAGATATTATTATTAGCCAATGCAACATGACATTTATGCACGTATGCCATGCTATGCTTTCACACGCCAATGGAAAAACGGATGCGGTATGATGTAATTGTGCATGACTAAATCATCAGTATCATAACATATTCTTCAAGCTGCCATATAACAGTTTTACCTCATAACAAAATTACCAACAAGACATAGGCAGAATACTTTCATCATAAATGGCACAAGAATTATTAGGCACATGTGGCAACATGTCATAATTTTATACACTAGTCAATAGTCACATTAGGTAATACCACCTAACACTTACCTCGCTCGTCACAATTAATTTACCAAGCAGTAGCTAAAATGATCCAAAGTCTCACAAAATATGCGCACCTAAACAGAGGCATTATTAATCAGAATCGTTTGCTAGATAAATACTTATACGCAGAAACATTTTCACTCTTTTCTACCCCAAAACCCAATCGGTTTTCCAAGGTTCCTTTACCAACAACATTTTGACTTCAATAACAATTTTTCTAAAGTTTAACAATGACTTAATCAAACCCAAACATAATCGGTTTTTAACACATAAAAGGTCCTCACGAATAAATTATGCAATTTTTACTTTTCTACTCAAATGTGCACAAAGAGAACCTATTACCATGTTGTCTATATAAATTAAATGAGACTTAGTACACATCTGGGCTCAAAACAGAATTGGTTTTAAGTATATAAAGGCTCAAGACATTTTTTCAAAATTTTGTTCGACAAGACCAAGTGTACGTGAAGGAAACCTAAGCTTATACTATGCACTTAATTTAAATAAGGCTTAGTTCATAACAATATTTACCAAGTCAGAATCGGGTTTATCTAAGCAAAACATCAAGGAGAACTTATTCCAAAACTCAACTACTTCACTCAATGTGCGCTACAAGGGCCTAATCATGCTGTCCATAACTTAATTATTGTTTCATAAAAAAAAAAATTAGAGATATATCAAGTCATCATCAAACAGCCCCAACTTTTATCAAAAGATCCTTTCAAAGTTTAATTCTTAAGCTTTCAATCTAGAGTCTAGGGATACAAAAATGGCAGAGTCAAAAAGAACAAAAAATAACTAAACGAGCTATTTCCTAGACATGCATCACGGTTGTGAAATAGGGGAAAAAGAACAGAGATTTTGTGCCTACCTCTAGCCAGCACACAAGGAAAACCGAATGGAACAAAGGAGCAGCAAACTCAGCTCTCCAACGATGGCTGCACGCACCAAGGGGAAGGAAGTTTCTTGAAGTTAATCCCACATAATTAAGAAAAATACATAAAATACGATAAGGCATAAGAATGCATGTGTGGAAATTTGAATTATATATATATATATATATATATATATATATATATATATATATATTAATTGTTGGCCTTCGATTTATATGGCTACTAGTAGGGAATTAATTTTGAGTTAGGAAATGATGTGAATTATTAGAATAAGTGAGAAATTATTTTAGGCATGTGAGACCTTCGTTGGAAGAGGTAGAAACAAATTAATAATAATATATTTAAAGATTTAAAAATATTTGAAAGGCTTGGGAAACCATTATTTTATGGGTGAGTGCTTAAGTTAGCAACATTTGGGCTTGTATATTTTTGATCTCCCAAGTATCCATGAGTCAGCCCAAGCTCCTTTACACTTTGCCCTAATCTTATCTTCTCCTAGTAATCCAACAAGTCAGCCACTAATTAGCTAGAAATCGCCACATGGCTAAGCCATCCTTATCTCCCCCTTTGTGCATTTAGGATAGATTAAAAGCAAACAAAAAAAAAAAAAAAGAGGAATTCTAACTTAGCCTCTTATTAAACAATTCAAATCAGCCCTCTCCATTCCTCCCTCACATGCGCCCAGAGGAGATAAAAGGCTGACCTTGCTTGTTGCCTTATACAAAACCATTCAGCCTTATTTTAAAAACACATTCAGCTTTAAGGCATGCATCCAATAAGGAGCATGAAGTCAGATTGCATGCATTATGATTGGGCAAAATTGCCACCCAATTCTACCCTTTTGAGCACATAGAGAGAGGGTTATGTTAATAAGAAATTCTGGTCTTTAATTTAGTTTAAATCAGCCAACTCAACTTCACTCTTCCACCTTCAAGCGCTGTATGAGTAGAGGAACACTCAACCATTTCATCTCCCATTGGAGTATATCTTTGGTGCTACTGTAGTATGTACTCCTTTACTAAAAGTAGAAAATAATGATGGTTTTGGAGAAAATAACCATACAAAGAAGAGTAAAATAGTAAAGAAAATATATTATATTTTCTAAATTGAATAAATGATGTACTGAGTCTAGTCTTCAGTACTACACTAGTACTCTTCAGTACTACATCAGTACTGAAGATATTTCCCTCCCATGTACAACTACAACCTTAAGTGATTAGAGAACCCTCAAAAGAAAAACAAGACTTTGCATCTCTTTCCCTCACTCAACAGTTTAGAGTACTCATAGTAAATTAGAGATATATAACAATAAAGATTAGAAGAACGACCCCAACCATGTCAACAACCCACTCTATAAGCCTAACATAAAATTAAGCATAATTGGAAACCAACCACACACAAATCAGGGTGAGAATAGAATCCCATTAGTACTCAAAACACGTCCAATCTCAAAGGAGACAAAGGCATCAATGCAGGCATATTCGACCTGCTCCTCAGTGAGAAATAGTTTGTCCCACTTACTCCTCGATATCCTTTTGGGCTTCTCAACCTCCTTTTCCAAAACGCGTAGAGCCAACGTCTTGAGCCCAGCCCTCTTCAATTCAGGGTCATCCAACATGTCCGCAGCAAGGGTTCCAAGTTCAACCAAGTTGTTCACGTGCAGCGAATAGTCTTCGAGAAGCTTCTCAGCGTCCTCCTCAATCCCAACGCCCACGAACGTGATATTGACGTTGCCGAGAAATGACACAAGCGAGTTGGGTATGTACGGCGCGTGGAGGATCTGGAAGATCAAGCAGCGGCGCCCCACGCAGAGTTGGAGTGTGGCCACGGGGTTCTTCATGTTGCGGTGGGTGTTGGGGCGCCACTCGACGTCCAAGCCTACTATGAGACGGTGGCGCAGGAGGTGGTTGCTGTGGAGACGGCGGATTTCTAAAAGCCAAGAGTCGACCATGGAGGGGACGGAGGTGAGGAGGGTGTGGATGGTGGCGGAGTGAAAGTTTACGTCGTAGAGGCTGTGGTCATCGTTGTCGGAGTTATAGTTTCGCATGCTGATGGGAACGTCGTTCTAGTCTACGAAGTTATGTGAATTCTAGATTGAGAAGAGTGGATATAGAGTGGTTTTTTATTTTGGAATTGAAAGTGAAAGTAGAGTGAAAACACAGAATATATATAAGATGGAAAAAATGTTTCTGCCCTCTGGAAAAAAAAATTTATCTCACGTGTCTCCCTATAAAAGTGAGTGAATTTTATTATAAAAAAAATAAAAAAATTAATAGAATTCACTCATTTTTGTGTAAGTGTAGTATAAATTTTTTCTGCAACAAAAATAAAAATATTAAATCCATATAAGTTACACTTTTAATCTTGATCGTTTATCTTATTTATATTTGACAGTTCTAATTTATTAGATATGAGTCATTAAATGCGAATAAATCAATGATTCATATGTGATGAAAGACTTCTTATTCTTGTACTGGTATAAGAATATCATGTCCCATAATTTCTATATGTAAATTGATGTTATTTCTATTATTTGGGGGACTAAATTGATGTCAGATTTTTATAATTGAGGAGATTTTATGTTTTTTTTTTTTGTCATTGAGGAATTTAAACGATGTTAGGTTATTTAGAGAACAAAATATATAGATCATTTTCTCCATTATTTAGGAACTAAATTCATGTCACGTATATTTCAAAGACTATTTTCCCTAACATTTTTTTGTTTGTCGTTTCTTCTTCTAATTTAAGGTTGAATACTCGAACGCCCCAAAATGTCTCTTCCTCTTCTGCACGTTAAACCACAAATATTTCCCTGTTAATTATATTCTGTGCGCTAACCTTTTAAGTACCTTATTTTTATTGGTAGACAAACTAAGCTTCATTTGCGTTTGCATGCGTGAACTTAAAGCTAAATGTTTACTTCTTAAATAATTACGGATTTAATTCAACACCATTTCATGCATCTTGGAAATCATAATTGCCTTTATTTTCATTGCAAAGATACGTTAAAATATATATATATATTTATATTTATATATATATATATATATATATATATATATATATATATATATATATATATATATAAAAGGAATAATAGATATTGGAATTCATTTCTTTTAAATCCGAGAACATAAAGATGGCTGGCTTTAAAACTGCACTAAATCCAAAAGTAATATTTAATGAGGGAAGATATTTTGACTACCAAAAGTTTTCACTACCACCTTACTACCTATCTAATCACCATTGGATTAACATTTTCTCTCTCTTCAAATTTTTTTTAACATTCTCTCTCTTTGATCCAATGGTGATTTGATAGGTAGTAAGGTGGTAGTGGACACTTTTGGTAGTCAAAATATTCCCCCTCATATTTAATATACTAATTAAATCTAACATTGTTTTTATACAAGAAAAAATGTAACATTGAATCTACTTAAACACCTCACCGCGCTGGATCAAATCTAGTTGCTTAATTAAATCTAACATTGAATCTAATAAATGAAACGTCAATTATAAGTTAACATCGACTTAATGCTGACCGCTTCAGCCAAGGAATGATCCTCTCATCCTCACGGCACGTGAAAGATGATACGATAAAGTATCGTGAAATTTTAAGCGGTGAAAATGATTTCCCCCGAGCAATAGGAGAGTTCATCAATCGATCCAAACTGTGGTGACCGAACCGAAAAATCGATAACCGAATAAATCAAAAATCGAAAAATTGAAAACCGATTAAAAATCGCAAATTTTAATTGGATTGGATCCGTATTTAGATGGGTTGATGAAAACATAGTGTTAAGGAAAAAATATTTATTTTTTTAAATTATATAACTTGTGTCATTTCATTCTCACAAAGGAGTGAGATTCACATCTTTATGTTTTTTGTTCACTCTCTCCCTCATGATCTATCTCTTTCTCTCACTTAAAATGACATAATTTTACATTCTTTAAAATAACACACACCATCCTTTAAAGTGACACACACTTTTCTCTTTTGTAAAGTGAAAAAAAAAAAAAAATTCATATTCTAACTATGTTTTAGTGGTAAGACACTAATGACACAAGTTCTGTGAACATCCACTGCGTCCATGAATCAATCTAAATACAAAATTATGTTATTAAGTGAAACAATCAATACTTGAAATTATTTTAACAAACATGATGCCTCCCTGCTCTTTTAGATCATGGGGCTGTTGTTGGGTGGGGGACGACGTGCAAATTTCCCATTTTTCCTTAAATCTAAGTTGGGGTCTTTAAAAAACACATACAAAAATTGCAGCTGTTTTTCTACATGCGATATGATGCGCAAATACAATAATTTTTTAATGAGAATGAAATACAAGTAAAGCAATATATATCAAGCAACACATTTATATTTATGTAGGTAAGAATGATAAAATTAAATTTATTCCCTTCTAATCACTTTAATCCGAGTCCCATGCATTTTCTAACTGATTTGATGACGATGAAAATATGCTTCTTTACTTATAATTTTGAGGAGACTAGGACTCTAACATTGAGAATGTGCTTTGAGAAAGATAATTGGTTAGAATAAGACTTCAAAATTAGCAATACTTTGACGGTTGTGGGTTATTCATACTTCTTAGAATTTACAGGAGCGTGAAATTTTTTTTATGCAAATGTAAATAAAAAGATACAACAATATGGTTCGAAACTCAGGATTAGTAAGTTTTCTTATTTAAAATCCCAAACCAATCAACCTAATTAAACCTTAATTAGGTAACAGAAATACAAATCCTCAAATTAACAAAATAACCTACGAATTAAGTACAACAATATTAGCCCAGCAATGGTAAACGAGCAAGCCAACAAACAGAATCAAAGAACCATGCTTGATTCAAGCTTCAATCGAACGAAGCAAAACAGAGCTACGTGAGGATTCTTCAGCTGCTACCACTAGCTTGACAATTAACAACCCAAAAGGAAGCGAGAAAACTAGGATTACGCACACAAGAACGGATTTCTTGATGAAACCCTTGTTGGGGGCAAACAAATAAATCAAGTGTAACTGATGTAAACAACTCAGAAAACAACATGAAAAAATAGCAGTAACAATAATTGGCACATAAGACTTTTAACGTGAAAAATCCAACGCAGGTGACAGAAAATAATAATAGGTATATGTTCACAATATTCTCTATGCAATAATAATCAAATAACACCGCTCTAGAGATCTCCAAATCACCATTGGATATGAAGTACTTAATGTCGCGAACACTCCCCTCAAATTTGAGCTCATTTTGACAAAGTTTCATGCATTGTGTAACATCTTTGTCTCGAGCCGGTTCAATTAATATACACATGATATTTAAACATGTATGTCTCGAGCCGGTTCAATTAATATACACATGATATTTAAACATGCATCAGCGAAAGTTTTACTTAATCTTTTAACTCGATTAGTGGAAGTACAAGCTAACTTTTTATTTTATTTTCTTTCCTTTTAATTCACATGATATATTGCAACACATACATATTTTTTTACTTGTTCATAACATACTTTTTTCCCTTCCTTTCATTCTCTAATACATCCGTGATCAATGACCATAGTCAAAGATCACACACCATCTGGATATGACCACAAGTGTCATTCCAGACGGAGTCTCAAATCAGACAGAGTTCCGTTTGTTTCTCGGATAAACAGGGACATAATCTCACTCTCATAATGTCTTGATAAGCACATGCATCATAATATATCATATATATATATATATATATATATATATATATATATATATATAATATATATCACATATGACTATAAAATCCATCCATAGGCGCATGCTATGTAGCACCGACACGACACGCGATACGTGATACGATACGACATTCTGACACATCAATCCTAAAAAAATATGCAATTCAACACGTTGGGACACGTTTTAATATTAAATAATATTTTTAATTTATATAGTGTATATTTCATTTAATATTCAACAATTGAACAAAAAATAAAGCAAAATTAATAATACCCATCAAAATATTATCTTTCAAATTTCCTTTCCAATCCAAAACCACAGAAGAAAAATTGATTCAAAGTCAGAATCCAAGGTGTTACATAAAGGGAGAAAAAAAAGAAGAAAAAAATCTGATGTAACCAATGGCAACAGCAGCAAAAAAATTCACTGACACCCAATACCAAAAATTGTAGCAGCGTTCTTAACAAAAGGCAAAAACATAAACTAAAAGAATATACTGTAAAATAAGAACATCAAGAACACAATCAAACATTATAAAAGGTGGAAGCTTTAATAAAACCATTCAGCCTTATTTTAAAAACACATTCAGCTTTAAGGCATGCATCCAATAAGGAGCATGAAGTCAGATTGCATGCATTACGATTGGGCAAAATTGCCACCCAATTCTACCCTTTTGAGAGGGTTATGTTAATAAGAAATTCTGGTCTTTAATTTAGTTTAAATCAGCCAACTCAACTTCACTCTTCCACCTTCAAGCGCTGTATGAGTAGAGGAACACTCAACCATTTCATCTCCCGTATATCTTTGGTGCTACTGTAGTATGTACTCCTTTACTAAAAGTAGAAAATGATGATGGTTTTGGAGAAAATAACCATACAAAGAATAGTAAAATAGTAAAGAAAATATATTATATTTTCTAAATTGAATAAATGATGTACTTGAGTCTTTAGTACTACAGTAGTACCGAAGATATTTCCCTCCCCCTGTACAACTACAACCTTAAGTGATTAGGGAACCCTCAGAAAGAAAAACAAGACTTTGCATCTCTTTCCCTCACTCAACAGTTTAGAGTACTCATAGCAAATTAGAGATATATAACAATAAAGATTAGAAGAACGACCCCAACCATGTCAACAACCCACTCTATAAGCCTAACATAAAATTAAGCATAATTGGAAACCAACCACACACAAATCAGGGTGAGAATAGAATCCCATTAGTACTCAAAACACGTCCAATCTCAAAGGAGACAAAGGCATCAATGCAGGCATATTCGACCTGCTCCTCAGTGAGAAATAGTTTGTCCCACTTACTCCTCGATATCCTTTTGGGCTTCTCAACCTCCTTTTCCAAAACGCGTAGAGCCAACGTCTTGAGCCCAGCCCTCTTCAATTCAGGGTCATCCAACATGTCCGCAGCAAGGGTTCCAAGTTCAACCAAGTTGTTCACGTGCAGCGAATAGTCTTCGAGAAGCTTCTCAGCGTCCTCCTCAATCCCAACGCCCACGAACGTGATATTGACGTTGCCGAGAAATGACACAAGCGAGTTGGGTATGTACGGCGCGTGGAGGATCTGGAAGATCAAGCAGCGGCGCCCCACGCAGAGTTGGAGTGTGGCCACGGGGTTCTTCATGTTGCGGTGGGTGTTGGGGCGCCACTCGACGTCCAAGCCTACTATGAGACGGTGGCGCAGGAGGTGGTTGCTGTGGAGACGGCGGATTTCTGAAAGCCAAGAGTCGACCATGGAGGGGACGGAGGTGAGGAGGGTGTGGATGGTGGCGGAGTGAAAGTTTACGTCGTAGAGGCTGTGGTCATCGTTGTCGGAGTTATAGTTTCGCATGCTGATGGGAACGTCGTTCTAGTCTACGAAGTTATGTGAATTCTAGATTGAGAAGAGTGGATATAGAGTGGTTTTTTTATTTTGGAATTGAAAGTGAAAACACCGAATATATATAAGATGCAAAAAATGTTTCTGCCCTCTGGAAAAAAAAAAAAATTATCTCACATGCCTCCGTATAAAAGTGAGTGAATTTTATTATAAAAATAAATAAATAGAATTCACTCACTTTTGTGTAAGTGTAGTAGATAAATTTTTCTGCAACAAAAATAAAAATATTAAATTCATATAAGTTACACTTTTAATCTTGATCGCTTATCTTATTTATATTTGACAGTTCTAATTTATTAGATATATGAGTGATTAAATGTGAATAAATCAATGATTCATATTTGATGAAAGAATTCTTATTCTTTTACCAGTACAAGAATATCACGTCCCATAATTTCTATATGTAAATTGATGTTATTTCTATTATTTGGGGGACTAAATTGATGTCAGATTTTTATAATTGAGGAGATTTTATGTTTTTTTTTTTCATTGAGGAATTTAAACGATGTTAGGTTATTTAGAGAACAAAATATATAGATCATTTTCTCCATTATTTAGGAACTAAATTCATGTCACGTATATTTCAAAGACTATTTTCCCTAACATTTTTTTGTTTGTCGTTTCTTCTTCTAATTTAAGGTTGAATACTCGAACGCCCCAAAATGTCTCTTCCTCTTCTGCACGTTAAACCACAAATATTTCCCTGTTAATTATATTCTGTGCGCTAACCTTTTAAGTACCTTATTTTTATTGGTAGACAAACTAAGCTTCCTTTGCGTTTGCATGGGTGAACTTAAAGCTAAATGTTTACTTCTTAATTAATTACGGATTTAATTCAACACCATTTCATGCATCTTGGAAATCATAATTGCCTTTATTTTCAATGCAAAGATAGTTAAAATATATATATATATATATATATATATATATATTTAAAAGGAATAATAGATATTGGAATTCATTTCTTTTAAATCCGAGAACATAAAGATGGCTGGCTTTAAAACTGCACTAAATCTAAAAGTAATATTTAATATACTAATTAAATCTAACATTGTTTTTATACAAGAAAAAATGTAACATTGAATCTACTTAAACACCTCACCGCGCTGGATCAAATCTAGTTGCTTAATTAAATCTAACATTGAATCTAATAAATGAAACGTCAATTATAAGTTAACATCGACTTAATGCTGACCGCTTCAGCCAAGGAATGATCCTCTCATCCTCACGGCACGTGAAAGATTTTTTATTTATTTTTTTGTCTCTTTCTTCTTGTGAGATATATAGTCCCACATTGATTGGATAGACAACTAATATGGCCTTGGGCACTCCCACCCCTTGATCTAGCTTTTGATGTGGTGTATCCCAAGGTTCTTTACATGGTATCAGAGCTTTACCGTCCCCCGCTTTAAAAAGTGGAATTAAAATAAAAAAAAGCACAAAAAGGTAAACCAAAAATCCTGTGCAATTTCCACGCTTCTAGCCTAAAGGGCTCTTGCGTGAGGGAGGGGGCGTGTGTTGAGATATTTAGTCCCACATTGATTGGATGGGCAACTAATATGGCCTTTATAAGACCTTGGGCACTCTCACCCCTTGAGCTAGCTTTTGAGGTGGTGTATCTCAAGGTTCTTTACATTCTTTTTTTATATTCAGGAAACAAGAAATTTTGATACGATAAAGTATCGTGAAATTTTAAGAGGTGAAAATGTTTTTCGCCCGAGCAATAGCAATTGTAACGTTAAGCCATAAAGTATCCCATTATATTTTGCACATGAAAAAATATTAGCTACCTCGAGTACGATGAATGGCGAGAGTCCAAACATTGCAGGAGGGGAAGAGACAGTTTAAGGCTTGAGATTTTCAAGAATTCGAAGAAGAAACGGCAAAAAGTAAAATATCAGGGAAACTAACAAGGTAAAGGATATATACGTATCTTTACACAGTAATATTAAATTTCTATCATATTAATTAAGGAAAATATTATTTTCTCTGATGTTCTTTCATTTCAATTTTTATATTTTTTTTTTCTTGTAATGGTGAGATCTATTTATTTTCTCTTTACAAATAAAATAACTATTTTATGTAAAATGAAATTAATAAAACCCATTAATTAATTATTAAAATACTTTTTAACTATAAAATTGCATATTTAACTATAAAATTGCATAAAAGAAATTATCAAAGCTGTCACTATCCTTCGAAAGTTTTCGAGGAACGTTATTAAAGTATCTTTTCTTAAAAATTTATTTTAAGAAATATAAAAATATGTCGATCAAAATGCCCTTTATAAGTAGATTTTGGCACAAGGTTTCTATCATTCTATGATTACCCAGTGACTAGGTGTTCTGCGGTTGCTAGCCATGGCTGAGTCTACAATTCCATCAAATGAACAAGTTGTCAAAGTTCCCCTGAAAGTTTTGGTGGACAAAGGCAAAAACAAAGTGGTGTTTGCTGAGGCAGGGAAGGATTTTGTTGACGCTCTCTTTAGCTTCTTAACATTGCCTTTAGGGACTATTGTTAGACTCATTCGTAAGGAGTCAAATATTCAACAAGTGAGAGTTGGCAGCCTCAGCTCACTGTATGAAAGTGTGGCAAATCTTGAAGAAAAGCATCTATGTACACCTACCTGCAAGGAAATGCTTTTGCAGCCAAGGAACTCAATGGAAGCTTATTGCCAACAGCTGAAACTGAACATCGATGACACGGAACCCATGAATTATTTCCTTTGCGAGGACTGGTCTTGTTATATAAATGAAAGGGGGAGCCTTTTGAGCACTTTCGGGAATCAAAGATGCCATTGTGGAAAAATAATGAACAAAGTAGTATCCCCAGAAAATTTGACTCTGGGAAATGGCTTTGTTAAGGAAACTGCTACTTTTATCGTTTGTGACGATCTTTATGTCGTCCCTAATGTTCTTGGAACCAGTGTAGGTCTGCTTCAGAAGCTTGGAATTGATGACATGGAAGCTCTCGAGGAACAAACTGTAGATATTAGCAATAATGAGGTGTATTTTCTCAGCTTGTATATCATCTTTGCAGTTGAAGGTATATTACTTAATTTTCTATTTCTCTCATTGATTAGTTCATCTTTGATTTGTGTAGATGGTGGATCTGCTCAAGTTTTCATTATTCTCAGAGACCCCTCTGACTGACTTTATCTTAAAGAAGAAACAACCCCTTGATAATTTTGACAGAGGAAACCAATCCCAGTTTGAGATTGGTGAGGTCTCATCTGATGATGAGGGTAGACAGATGGTTGTGAAATTACTGGTACAAAAATCAAACAGTAAGATTCTGTTTGCTGAAGCAGAGGAAAATTTTGTTGACTTTCTTTTCAGTTTTCTAACTTTTCCCTTGGGAGTAGTGTTGCATATGCTTAGAGGATTTTCTTCTTTGAGCTGCGTTGATAAATTATACAAGAGCATGACTGAATTGAGTTCAGACAGATATTTAAGCTCACAGGGACTCAAAGACAAACTAGTTAAACCTCAATGTGCCCCGCAATTTAAGCTCAGCAACCATATCTTACCAATTGACGATGCATGTTTGCCTAAATATTATTGTTATACTCACTCTAAAAAGGAATGGATCCATGGGACTCGAATTTCAACTTCACCCAAGCCTGTTCATTTTGGTGGTGAGAAGAATGCACCCTTGAATTATGTTGATCCTAAGTCCTCTACCGGAGGGTCATCAAGTTGTGCAGGATTTGCCAAAGGACCATCGATGTACATGGTGACAGATGACTTGGTTGTGTCTCCAATGTCATCCATTTCTGGGGTTTCATGTCTAAGATCAAAAGTCCCTCTCTTTGATTTGGAGGAAAGGGTCATTACTATTCGTCTGAATGAGGTAAGGCAATGTGTGAAACTTCTTTAAGCTTAGACATTCATCGCATAATACTATTATCTGTATCCAATTACATTATAATTATTGATTTTTTGATGCAGGGTCTCAGCATACTAAAAGCTTCATTGACTTCAACGTCTGCTTTGACAAATGGTCTTCATCAATTTCTGAAAATCATTAAGGAGGAGAATTGATGAGTTATTTCCATTTTGTCTAAAATTATAGAAATCGTGGCTGGAGAATATTTCATCATACATTTTGTGGCGTAAAACATTCTGAATGCGCACTAGTTGTTTTCACTTCTTTTATCAATAATTGCTCTATTTCGAATATTTTTGGGAAATATCTCTTTTTATAAATGCTCACGATTATGGTGGATACCATTAGGGGCTGTTTAATTTTTTTGGAATGATAGAAAAGTGAAAGGGGGATTTTTATATATCCATGTTTGGTAAGAGTTTTTACACAATTTACCCAGTCATCTAATTTACCAGGATTTCAAGTTATGTACAATTTCTGAGTGATTTTCCCTTTTCAAAATACCTCCAAAAGGGTGTTATTTTTGGTTTACCGAATGTAGGGATTTGGACACCAAATTTTTTTGGACAAATGTGCCCTTCTTCATATCGTTATCTTTGTTTCTTCTCTACAGAACAATCTGGTTGTCTTCATTTCTCTCTACAGAACCCATCTGTAGGAAAGTGGGAAGGGGGTGTCTCGTGTCTGAATTTTTTTTTCTTTTGTTTTTGTTATTCTCAAACAGATTACAGTGATGACCACTAAAAATTGAAGCTCAACCATCATGTGTTTCTCTGTGAAAACACGAAATTCATTATTATTTTTTCAAAAAAATAAAATAAAGTGAAAGTGGGGTTATTTTGGTAAAATAACCTCACATTCCCATTAATATTTCACAATCAACCAAATAAAGACTCAGTAAACTTAACCAAAAGATCTCAGTAATATTTTCGCATACCAAACAGCTTTTTTATAACATTCCCAGATAATTCACTTTCCTATCATATTCATGGTAATTATGATTCCCAGATATCAAAAAATTTCTACTCTACCAAACGCCCCCGGAGTCGAATAAAATATTTGTAAGCCATTCAGGAGAAAGGTTATAGCCGGGTGATAGGTTAAACATAGAGGGAACCGTCATTCTGGGGTAAAAAATATGAGGCTATATATGGGATATCGATGTTGAGAAATATGATAATGTTTCGTATACTATGTATGCTCTGTAGAAGTGTTCAAATACAAAATGCATACCAGGAGCGATATTTTTTCTTAATTTCATTGATATAATAAACGATAACCGTTTGGAAATTTCTTAATTTTATTTATATAATATAAAACTTATAATATTTGCTAACCATATATTGTGGGTATCAATAATCAAATATTATTAATAATTAGTAGTTATTTAGAAAAAAAAATTCCATGAAGGTATTTTTGTTTTTTGAGATAAAATTTTATAATCTGTAAATAAATTTATATCATCTTTCTTAACAATTTTAACCTTATATATCCTTATGGTTAAATTTTTTTTTTAACTTGTCCTCTTATCATTAATTTTCACTATCTTTTTATTTTTATTTTTGTTAGGGTACTGATAAATAAGTATTTGGTTGTGTCCTATTTATTTAAAATATAAATATCGACCTTGCTTTATTAATATTTTAATTAAGTGAGAAATGTGAAATTATATTGACAATTATTGGTAAGAGGTATGGATTGTTACCTACTTACCTTTTTAAAAAAAATAGTGTTGGAAAACCTTCATATATTACATAATTAAGGAAAGTAGTCAATATTTTGTCAAAATTCGGTTAGATTCGAGTAGGGAAGGAATATGTTTAATACCTTGACAAAAATTGGGGTTGGGCAGGTTTACCTACATTCATATATGGTTTTGATGTTTGTTAGGAGATAAAACTATCTTTCGCACATAAAAGTGTATGAGACTCATATGAGATCATGTGAAAAGAAAAGAAAAGAAAAAAGGAAACATGAACCTCACACACTTTTATATGTGTAGAAGATAATTACAAAAAACAATAAACCCTCCATAAATAGATCGAAAATATCAACTCATCAACTTATCTTATTTTATGCTGGATTGAGATTCAAGTTAGGGCTTGTATTTTGTTTTTTTTAAATAGTAGAATAGTTAATGAAATAAGTATTTTCTGTGTTTTTTAAGTTAAAAATCTAAATAGAAAATAGAAAAAAATGACATATATTATTTAAATTTTATTCTAAAAATTAAAAAAGTAAATATAATTTTTAAAACTATTTTGTAAAATAAGAAGCATCATCAAACAGAATTTTTTTTTTTAAATTAAAAAATTATTTTTGAAAACAAAATTAAAATAGACCTAAGATTTTTAATCAAACAATGTAATCTAAAGCTATTCAACACTCTACTGTTAAACATGAAATTTTATATATACAAAAATTAATAATAATGTAATCAACTGTTCAACCCGTCGTGTGACTGACCCATTTGATTGTTTTTATAAAAGCAGTCCCATTCACTAAATTTGAAGTATTAAACCGGTTAACCCGGGTCCAACTCGTTTCACCAATTTTAAATTCGATGAAATGAAAATAAAAAACTATTAGGGATATACCTCACCTCCCTCTACTACTAATCTTATGTATTAAATGAAAAGGAAAAGTAAATACTTCAACGATTCCAATTCCCTAATCCGTATACAATTTGTGTAACTCTCCATTTCAAAATATATATTAAGATTTAAATAGATTTATTAAATTATTTGCCATTAAATGTTTTACTTAATTACTATGTATTTAAAATTGTACATAAATTTTAAAATTTTGGTTCATAAAATTTGATATCATTTTAATAAATATAGTATTATATGTGTGGAATCTCTTCATTTCTTATGGCTCATTTGGTGGACATAATATGATAGGAAATAATAGAACAAGGAAAAGAGTAGAAAGTAATGAATATGATAAACTCATATCCTATGTGCATAGATAGGTAGCTTGATATGATAATATCATATACAGTGTTTCAGGAAAATTATATAATATCATGATATGATATAAATAGATAAAATACTCTTTTTAAACGTAATTTATATAATTTTTTTAAAACTTATTTTTAAATTATTATTTTTTTACTTATTTACACATTAGTTCTTATTTTAATTTATTAAAAAATTTAAAAATTATTTTTAAATAGAATATAATGAAATACATAAATAACCTAAAAAAATTATATCCTCATCAAATAAATTTTAAATAATTATATTTTAAATTGATTGTCAATATTGACAGTCGGTGGCTAGCGATAGTGGCTGATGCATTGCGTGGCCAATTGAAGTGGTGGCAGTTGTGGGGGCTGGTGACAATGAGTGGTGGTGATGACACTAGCCAATGGTGGTGGTTTGGGGGTGATGGCAATGGCAAATGTCGACAACGTTGATGGTGGTGGTGACTGATGGTGGTTGATGCGGTGGTGGTAGTTGCACCAATGACCAATGGAAATTGTGGGGTTGATCAATAGTGGTGGTCGTGGTGGTGATAATGGTGGTGCATGGATGGTTGATTGCAATGGAGGTGGCAGTAATGAGTGGTAGATGTCGTTGGTGGCCGGTGGCGGCGGCTAGTCAGTGGCAAAGGCTAACCGTCACATACCCAACAAAATTTATATGAGAAGAGCATAAGATTATATTTGGGATGAGAGGGATGTGATGTTTGCTTTTCTATCATATCCATTCCTTACCTGAGTTTGCTCTTAGGATAACTTATCATACTGTTGACAAGATAAAATAAGATCGCATGACAAACTTATTATTAGTTCACCAAACAATGGATAAAAGTATAATATCATTAATATGATAGTTTATTCTATTTGTCCTCTATATTTAAGCACTAAACGAGCCCATAATTAACTAAATAAACTCGATCCTCCTCTGCCTTGGGTTTCTCTATTGTATGCTTAAGAAAAATATCCTTGCATAATATATATATATATATATATATATATATATATATATATATATATATATATATATATATATATATATGGACTTTAAATTTTTGCAGCAGCTGTGGTAGAGCAAAAGTGTCCGCCACATACACAAAAAATGGGACCCGCTAATATAAAAAAAGAAAGGAGCACACTATGTACTACCAGTAGTAAATTATAACAACTCGTATTTCTAATTGTATAATTATATATGAAAATACAGATTAAGGGGTAGGATTAGTGAAAATCCTGAAATTGGAGTCAAAATACGTAAAACGGCAAAATGATAATTTACCAAACACGTAACCCTAGGCAAGAAAAATTGAGTAGAAGGTCTCAAATGGTAAAAATAATGCTGGAAATGGATTCATAACGAAAAATCGAGAGGATAGACAAGTTTTGAAAAAATTGATGAATAGTGATTTTACCGGTGTAGAATACTGCAGTATAATTGTATCGAT
Source organism: Gastrolobium bilobum (assembly GCF_033153095.1). Lineage (NCBI taxonomy): Eukaryota > Viridiplantae > Streptophyta > Magnoliopsida > Fabales > Fabaceae > Gastrolobium > Gastrolobium bilobum. The sequence goes on along the minus strand of NW_026895079.1, from coordinate 48,880 downwards.
AAGCGTGAAAATATGATCAGTATTTCTAGGATGTAAAAATATGACGTGAATGAGAAAAATACGTAGGTTATGAATTTGTGGGTTACATTGGGTGATTTAAGGAAGTTAAATGATGTGTTAGGCCCGCTTAAGTGACTTAAGTGGGTGAAAAGCCAAATGACACTCAAAAATATGATTTTCTCTCTCCTCTCTTCCTCTCCAACCCGTGGAGCTTCACCATTGAAGGGTTTTTTTGTTTTGAAACTTTTATCCAACCAAAACATCATCAAATCCTCTCCAAAAGCCAAAGTGTTGCACATCAAAGTTCAAGTAAATGGCATTCTAAACCCAACCATACCACTCTCCACTCTTGAAACTCATTATTTTGGGAGAAAATCATCACCCTCTTCCACGAAAATTTGGAGAAAAATAAGTGTTCTTGGAGTTGTTGCTCAAGCCATTGCTTGGGTATTGTGTGGAGGAGCCATTGGCCTTGATTCTTGGTGAGTAGCTCTACTTGTAGGTGTTTAATTTGGTAGATTTAAAATTGATGACCTAAAGCATGTGTATATGGATTGATGTAGTTAGAGAGCTCAAATTGAAAATGTATATTAGACAAAAGTGACTTAGAATGATGTGTTAGAGTGATTAAACTCATAAAAATTATTGGTGAAATTGTTGGATAACTTAGAAAATTTTGTGATTATACTTTGTGAAATTGGTATGTTGTGTAATTGCGTAAATTGAGTTGTGGAGTAATTGTATGAATTGAATATAGGTTATATGAGGTGCTTGAAGGATGGAATTGGATTGAATACTCCTAGGTTGATGGGCATGAGCAATTAGACCTATTGAGGTCATGAATTATTTGGTGATGTAAAAATAGTATAATTGATGTTATATGATTGTGGATGGTGTTTATATGGATGGTAGGTGGGTGTGATGTTGTGGAATGGAAGGAAGAATTTGGTATATATATGTATGTGTGGAAAATTGACCTATAGGAATGATTAAGGGGAAATAAATGTAAAATAGCCCTTTTGGCCTAAGTGAATAGGTTTGTGAATTAGTATTTTGAAAGTGAATTTATTTGCATTAAAATTGTATTGATGATCATTGTTGTTTGATCGTTATAGGTTGCCTCTCACGGACGCAATAAAAACGGATTAAGCTTGGAGCTTACGTTGAAGAGCATTGTCTTCGGAGTTAAGGTAAACTCTTGGTACTTGGGTTTTATTCCTTGTGTGTTCCGCCACACCTAGTGGAAGGTCGTGGTTTGGATTTTGTGCTCTTTGACGTTGTATGAATTGTATGTTCATGCATCATTGCTTGATTGTGTGACATGCTTAGAGCATGTTGTGTGACATATCTGTGATCTTTGGCCAGTAGATGTGTGTGGTGGGACTTCCGCTGGAGTTATCCCTTTGGGAGATTTCGGTCGGGTTTTGCCGTGGGGCCGACTCTGGGAGCGGTACCAGGATGATCCAAACGTGAGACTTCCGCTGGATAGGTCTCTTGAGGAGTTCCAGTTGGATTTTGCCATGGGGTCGTCTTGTAACACCCCGTGTATATCCGGTTTGTTATCATGTCATCGTATTAAGCAACACTTAATTAAAAATGCAGAATTAACTTTTTCTTTTCAATTATGGCATCATTAACATTACCAAGTTGATTACTTAATCCTTTATAATAAAACATTGCATGTATGTAAATTGCAATAAAACTAAATACACTGAATAACCTCATATATAAATACGATAGTAAAATTAATATGAGGTTATTGAGGATATCTTTTTCCTTCTCAATCATCGTATCCTTATTAGTTAGGTCCTGTGGCGTCCTCGTATCACCTACAGGAGATTCGGCTGGAGTCAGGATCGATCGCCCCACAAAGGGGTTTTTGTTTGTTGTACTGCTGCGTCTTGAACCTGTCACCTGGGGTGAAGCATACGACTTTAGCGCCTTCCTAGGTTGCTTGTGATTGACCTTAGGACCCACACCTCCTAAGGTTTCTTTGCTTTTGATAACATTACTCGTAGAGGGGTTCTGGGTGTTCTGACCTGGAGAAGTGCTTCCTACTTTATTCTCATCTGGAGAGATAAAAAGAGACAAAGCTGCAGACTCTAGCTGAGCTATAGGCTTGTCAGGTTGGTGCTTCACCACAGGTTGCACCAAAATGGTATTGCATGTGCCCTGTGAATACTTGGTTCCCATCTCCTGTTTCCTAGTACGGGGCTCCTTTCCTCGATGAATGGAACTTTTCTTCATCACCGTTGCCAGAGCTGGTTTGTCTTCCCCGACGGCCAAGGCTTCGGGAACAGCTTTCAAACGCCTGTATTTAGTATTTTTCTTAATCACCTTCCACTCCCCAAAGGCACTAGGCTCCTCGTCCACGTTATGGGCATGCGGGGTTTGGCTAGGCTTCTGGATAGAGCCAGTTACTGGCTTGTCCTTCGGAGGCTGATGTTTCGCAGTAGAGTGTAGACATTGGTCTTTGCGGTGGCCATACATGCCACAATCGAAACAGATCAAGTGCAAGCCCTCATAACTTATCTGGTAGACCTTACCTCCTGTCTTGAATTTAGAGAGGAAACTCCTCCTCATATCAACTTCCACACATATACGTGCAAAGTGCGCCTTCTCCGTTATTTCCCCCACACCTATCTCATTTTGCCTTAGAGAGCTTCTGTCGATTTTCAGCGTCTTACCAATAAGATTTCCGATTTTCCATAGATGCTGGGTGGAATACAACTCTATAGGAAGACCCGAAATCCTTACCCAGATAGCTAGCTTCCTCACCTCTTCCTCGTAGGGATCAAAGAGGGGCCTCCATCGTTGAACTATTAGGTAATGCTGGGTAACTACCCAAGGTCCATCTTGGAGCACATGGAGATAGTCTTGTTTCTCCTTGAAGCGGATTAGCAAGTGACCATTGTCAAGCCCTATTAACTCGTAGGAGCTCACCAGGGTCCACAACTTTTCAAGTTTCTGCAAGAGAAACCTAGCACTGATCTTCCTTCCTAGAAGTTTAATAATAATGGCCTTCCTCCATTGCTCACAGTCAGCTCTATGTTGGGCCTTGAAGAAGGTGTACATTGGACATAACAGGTCATCTTCTTCCTCAGGAACTTCCATGTCTTCCTCCTCTTCTTCCCTCCTTTGAATCGCCATCCAGTCTTCCTCCACAATGTCTGGCTCATAGGCTTGACCATTTAGGTGGATGACTTTGTCTCTGTAGGAAAAAAGAGGTCGTTTCTGCCCTCCCTTACTACTAGTTACCAACTTCCCTAGACTCCAGATCCTTTCCTTATCATGGAGGAGGCTCGCGTTGTCTAACATAATCTCCTCTTGACCATCTTTTGGTTTATTGACACTCCTCTCCAAGAGGTCAGCCTCCTCCTTCGCTCGACCTCCATTCTCACAAACGTTTCCAGAGCTCTCGACCTCCATTCTTACAAACAGCTTAGCAGTGTAGGCTTTAGTGTGACCCTGATTTTCCATGATGGATGGATCCGGTGGATACAAACTCTTTTTAGGGTATTTGGCTAAGTCCCCTCTCTAGCCTATTTATATTGAGATTCAGTCCCATGAGCCATCATGCTCCCATCGCTGAGACTGCCACTTTCGAAATAGGTCATAGAGAGAAAGATCCTAGCATATTGTCCCTCTTTTTCTCCAACTTTGTGATGGCTCAACAAGGTATGCATAATCTCATATTTTGATTTTATATTATTTGGATATTTTATAATCATATACATGATCCTGAAATTTTAAATCTTACATTTGGTATCAGAGCGTGATGTATATGATTATAGAATCCATTGAATTTGAGGAAATTGAATTTTTCATAAACTTATTGTTTGATTTAAAAAATTTTGTGCTATCTTAATTAAAAGCCATTTTTAGATTTTCGATTTCCATATATTGTGTATGGCTTATCGATCACCATACGTGGTGTGCTCTTGTCCTACAATTTCTTTTATTTGAATTCCTTTTGGAGTACATGCCTTATTTTCATTAGTATTATTTTTCCTAACTAGATATACAAGTTAGATAAAAGTCATAAAACTTCTCACGTAGGTTTAACGTTTGAAGTTTTATTATCTAAAAATATATATCTATTTGATATTTTATTAATAAAATAAGTGAATCGATAACCGTTTGAAGTTAAAACAAAAAGATATGTTTAATGTATGATGCTGGAAAGCTAGGGTCGCTTCACATTGGTTTATTTTAAATTTTGAAAATTATGTAATCTGTTTCACAATTTTGAAAAACGTACATGGACTCATGACTATTGACAATTTTGTTACTGTTCCTCAAGTTTATGTTTGGTGAAAGCTTTTGGCTTTACGATTCCAATATTTAAGATTTTTGTATTGTTAGCGATAATTTCATTATTGGTTGGTTATTTATTATTTTCATTAAAGGTGAACTGTACTGAAGGGAATAGTGGCCAAAGTGCCACTGTTGCAAAAAAAAAAAACACCAAAATGTCACGCCAACAATAAATTTTGACAAAATGTCACGTGGCATATTTCGCTACACTGTGTAGCGAAATATGTGTGTAAATAATTCGCTACACGGTGTAGCGAAATATGCCACGTCAGAACCAAAAATGTCACGTGTCAAAACAGGAAGAATTTCGCTACACAGTGTAGCGAAATTCTCCCTGTCTGACACGTGGCATTTTTGGTTCTGTGCATTCTGACGCGGCATATTTCGCTACACTGTGTAGCGAATTATTTGCACACATATTTCGCTACACAGTGTAGCGAAATATGCCACGTGGCATTTTGGCAAAATTTACTGTTGACGTGGTATTTTGGTGTTTTTTTTTCAACAGTGGCAAAATGGTCACTGTTTCGTACTGAAGCTTGTCATGCGCAACAATGAAAATGATACATATATATAAAGCATGGAAGGATTTAGATATATATATATATATATATATATATATATATATATATATATATATATATATGTATTTAGTTGCATTTTTCTTTATTTGTATTTAATATGATATAATGCAAAATATTATTTTGGTACACAATTTTGATAATTGTGGTTGATAATGAGTGGTTTAACAAATATGAATGGTCATAAGGTACGATACTTGTATATATATATATAAAATAAAAGATTTTATTCATATTCATGGAAAGTTCAATTACATTATATATATTTGTATTGTCACGCAAGTGAAATATTTCCTTTTATATTGAGAAATGAAAGTGGTTGAATATTGTTGGATATGTGTTAGAAATGGATATGTGTTGTTATTTGCATTTAAAAGTGTGGAAAAATTCAAGTTTTTAAACTTGAGAGTGGCCATGAATAAGGAACCCATTTGTAAAATAGGTCAACCCATTAAAGGAAGAAGAAGACTTATTTGAATCTGTTATACAAACCTTACTCGCGACGTGAGTAGAGTGAGAGAGTGTGAGCATCCATTTTTAAGTAGAATGCATGAAATTTTAATAGTATGATCCTTGGAATATTTATGAATTTTGGTATATTTTTTATAATTTTTTCGCTACATAATATATATATATATATTATGAAATTGTTTCATTTTGTTTATAATAAGGGAGAGTGTGCTCTTTTCATTAATCTAAAATTCACCAAATTTTAACAGTATTATTCTTATAATATTTGTGAATTTTTATATATATTTTTTATAATTTTTTCGGCTCAATATATATTTTTATGGAATTATTATGTTTTGTTCTATATATAAATATATAAAAATATATATGTGTGCCCAAATTTTAAGAATCTAAGTTACTGAAAAATTATTATGTCAAATGATGAACTTGATGACAATATTACTATTTAGAGATTCTTGAGATCCATTTACACTTTCAATTACAGTTTCACATTTAGGTTTTAGTGAAACACTTGGTTTTGTGAAATGAGTGAATTATTGTGTTTCATTGGATTATGCCTCTCTTTTCAACGTGGGTTGAAACTTTTCATTGGATCTCTACATCTTAATTTTGTGTGTGGATATAAGTACTATTTATGTACTGTTTAAGTCATGAAATTCCATGTTTAATATTTTGACTGGATTTTCGATTTCTATGACTTTAGTGAGTGTATTACTGTTACACTATTATTGTCTTCGTATAGTTACGTCGTTCACGCATTGCTAATGCTTTGTATATTGGAGCTTAAAGTATTAAAGCCATGCCCTTGACTTCCATATTATTTTCTTAAATGTTGATTTTGTGGTAGAAATTGGCATCCTTTATACGGTATTGTATGCGCAAATCTTTTTTCTTTGCCTTTTTCTATTTGCCTATTTACTATTATTAGTGATATTCTATTTATATTACATTAAGTGGGCTATTGGAATTTCTGTTGGGCTTTAATCATTAAATTTTCAATATTCATTTTGGCTGACATGTTATTTCTCGTACTTTAGATTTCACATCTGATTTGAGTCTGTAACTTATTGGACATGTGGTTTTGATTTTAGTGAAATAAATGAGAATTGTTTGGACTTTTGCATAGTTTTGTGAAATAGGTTCACATAGGTATGTCTCATACATAATAAACTTTGTCCTTTTTGAGACATTTTAGTGGGTTTTCACATTTCACATTTTGAATTTAGTGAAATTTGTTTCATATTTCATTTGGTTATATGGTTCTTCAATATATATTTTTTTGTAAAAAATTCCCTTTAAAGTCGGTGAAATTGTGCTCTTTAGAGGGCATTTGGTAGAGGAGAAATTTTTCTTTGTCTGAGAAATAATTATTATTGGAATGTAGCAGGGAATAAATTTTACTGTTTGGAAGACTCATATTTTTCCAAAAAAATGAAGTTAATTTTACTGAGTTTTTGTTTGGTTAGTTATGGAGTATTAGTGGGATTATGAGATTATTTACCAAAATAACCCCACTTGACACTATTTGTTCAGAAATTGTACGAACCAAAGGGTAATAATCATACAAATGAAAGGATAAAGTCGTCTATTCTTTGGTGGGTCACTTTTAACTTTGACTGGCAACAAAAAATTCTATCTAATCTATAGCATTCCAATGATACCAACAGTACATAAAATTACACACACAAACTATTTTCCGGAAAAAAAATTATCTGGAAAAGTTTGATGGTTTTTATACCAAACATGGTATTGTTATTCTCCCTATGATGCTTTCCAAGGAAACTAAAAAAAAAAAGTCTGGTACCAAACACACCCTTATAATCTTCCACGATTCTTTCCTTTTTCCTGTAGGAAGCCAAATGTACTTGAAAGGAAAGCAAAAGGTGTTGATATATCTTTAACCAATAGAAAGTTAGTATTAATTGTTGATAAGTCAAAAAAAAAATTAATTTCCTTGATTACTTGTCTACATATAAGTCGGTCTTTGGAGATAGTTTGCTTCCCACGATCATTTGCTTCATTTTTTTTTCTCTTGAAGGCCAAACATGCATAAAAACAAAGGGCAAGCCTAGAACTTGGATTATTAGCCACTTTTTCTCTTGAATGTCTTCACGAAACTTCAAGCTTATGGCCTTGTAAACATATCCATAGGTGTAGTTGTTTGAGAGAAGCTTTTTACGTTGAGTTTTCTGCCTCCTTGTCATTTGAACGACTTGCTGCCCAAGGGAGTTTAATGGTGTTTCGTCCATTATTGAAGGTTAGAAAGTGTTGAGGAGGTGTGAAGGAGACTAAATAAGGTAAAATACCTAGACTATGATTATATGAACATGAATTGTCATGGTATTAGGGCTGAATATGGAGATCTTATATCATGATTATTTAATGAGTTTTATGTATGGTTTTGGTTGTTTGTTGATTATATGCTAAAATATGCATGTATAGGCTTGAAATGAACAAAAGGAATCAATTGTAGGAACAAAGAACCAATCGATCAAGGCATGAGAAAGTATGCAATCTAAGTGTTTGATAAAATTTCTAAATGAAACTAAGATTTACAAGTGATCAAATGAAGAATGGTTCACTTAGATTAAATCACTTTTGGACCAAACATTCAACACAAAACTTATAGCTTAGTATCTTAGGATCTTAACCATCCATTTTATTCCATCTGAGAGGTCTTCAAATGGTTGTTTTCCTCCTTGAAAAGCCAACGACATGCACTTGAAAAGGAAGCAAAAAGGGGCTGTTTTGTTAGTTTTAAAGTTGGAAGACAATCTCTAAGCCAATTGGAGTTTAGTGGTGGTAAGTTTCATGAATTTTAATGGCTGAAATATGACTTGGAAATATAGGTTTACATGTCTTTTCCTTAAGTTTTCTTGAAACCTATGTGATGTTATATGTTGGGGTTTTCTATAGATTATGTTGGTTGGTTCATTTTTGTTGAAATATCACAATGAAATGGATTAAAATCTAAAAATGGGATGGTCTATGACACCATATATGATTCATCCCTTATGTGTTTAATTATGTATATCAAGTGTTTGATGTATTGCCTAAGTGGAATCATGAAATTGGAATGATTTTATTAGGATTTAAGTGAAGAAAATGGTAACTAGTTTAGAAGAAAATTGATGAACTTTAAATGAAAAATTCAACCTAGCATGAATAAGATACATGGATATGAGTTTAATGATGTTATGTTAAGTTAAGAATATGTTTTTAGTGGTAAGATTATGGTTCATTGATTAGAAGTTGCATTAATGTATGAAATTTATGAAATTCCTTTTGTTATGTAAGCTTCGGCCATTGAGCTTTACATTAGGCTATGATATTATTTTAGAGTTTTTCATGAAAGATTAAGGTATGTTATGTGCTATGGTGATGAGAGAACAAATTTTAAATTAATTTGACATTTTATGGTGTTAAAAAAACATATGGATGTAAGGGTTTTAAGTACTTTCAGAATTTTACGTAGTAGTGAGCTCAGTTTTAGAAAAATCATATCTCAATCAATTCTTAACCAAATGGTGTGTGAGGTACCAAATTGAAACCTAGGATGTCTAGTTTCTTGTCCTAAAATATGAGAATTTTATGAGCTCACATTACAGTTTTCAACAGGGCATTGTTCGTTTCCATTTTAGTTTTACAACAAGCAACAATGAGTTTACGAAATTCATATCTCCTTCGTTACTTAACGAAATGGGACAATTATTGTGTCAAATTAAAGATTAAGATGTCTAGTATTTGTCATAAAAATTACACAATAAATTGGGCTGTAGATCATTCCATAATAAATAAATCGTCCGCGACCCTGTTCTAGTAACGTTGGATTTTCAGTTTACTACTTACGACGGACGTATCTTGGGCTGTACTTATCATAATAAGACTTATGATATATCGTTGGAAAGCTTGTGACATGTAGGTTATGATGGTTAAGTATAAGAATATTAGAAAAAATTTTGTTGGATGAGCATGAATTGGTGTTGTGTTTTAACTTGGTTTACAAGTGGATTGATGATCCTATGTGCGGTCATTGTAGGTTGCCTCCCACGGATGTGATCCTTGAAGATTGAGCTTGGTGGATTGTCTTTGGTCCTTGACCAAAAGGATTTGGGCATTTCTGAGTGGACGAAGTTACGGTAAAACTTGCATTGGAGCTACCTAGCTTGGGAGCTTCAATAAGGTAATCCTTTGGTACTGGGGTTAATCCCCGTTTGTGCTCCACCATGTCCCTTGGGAGTAGTGGTTGGAGGTGTATGTTGATAATGTGTTATAACATGCTCATTGATATATGTATGTATATTGGGTATATAGGATGTATCGTGTCTCTGGCCAGTAGATAGTTGCCTTCAGGCGTTATTGACTTCCACTGGATAGGTCTCCATGAGGGAGTTCCAATTGACTTGGGGTCATGGAGTTGTTATCCGTTGAGGAGCACTCAAATTTGAGATCCTATGAAACATTAGCGAAAGGAAAATTTATAAGGAAAAAAAGGGAAATCAATCGTTTAATGTATTATTTAACATCATATAGGAGAATCTTAATCATTGTGATGATTTTGTAACTTTCTATCCCATTTTTTCTCTCTCATCCCTTGTCACTATTGGTTTACCATTGTATAATTACGTACCGTACGGAGGACAAAATTAATATAATAAGACTGGATAGAATAAAAGGACCAGATAAGAGTATGATAAAGTATAGTACTGATAAATTCATATCATTTATGTGTTTGATGTGCACTAGATAAGCTGTCGGACAAGATAATGTTATCATATCCGGTATTTGAGATGAACTATATTCATGATATAATATAAATAGATAAAAATACAATTTAAAATCAATTTTAAAATTATTTTTTTATTTTTTTTACACATTAGTTCTTATTTTAAATTATAAAAAAATTAATTTAAAAGTCATAATTTTAAATTAAATATATTAAAATACATAAAATAAAAAATATAACCTCACCAAAGAATTAAATTATTTAAAATTAAGTTTTAAATTGATTGTCAAGAATGGTGGCCACTTAGCAAGCAACTAGTAGCTGGTAGCAGTGGGTGGTTTTGGTGCGGTGGATGGCTAGTTGAAGTGCCAGTGGTGGTGACAATGGATGATGGTGACGAGGCCAACAACGACCGGTGATAATTGTGGTAGTTGACTAATGGCAACAGTGGCGATGGGAATGATGGTTGGTGCCTTGTGATTAGGGCTGGCGGTGGCCTGAGGTTGTGCCTGGCTGGTGATAGTGATCAAAGTGGTGGTTGTTGTAGCATCCCAAGGGCTGACAAGGGTGAGAGTGATCGTCAGTGCAAAAGAGGCACAAATAATGAGCGACTCATGCTAAATCTTGCAACTGGGGATACATGAATGAATCGAATCAACACCCGAAAGAGAGGGATTCCAAAGACTGTGCAGGTATGTGACTCTAGAGATGGGGATAATTTATAAGAATTACTTGGTACTACTATACTAACTTGGAGTAATTCTGGGATGGGTTACCTCCTGGGAAGTTTTCCCACGAAGTGTGTGAGTGATGACAAAGTTCATTGAAAAGTCTTGTGTTAGTTTGTGGGGATAGTCATTGATTTTGCAAGTGACCAAGAGCTACAAGTGGTATCAAAGCAAGGCTTCTCTCCCAGTACAGTATAGTTCGAGGATGAACTAGGGGAAAGCTGGTGGGTATGTAACATCCCAAGGGCTGGGGGTACATGAATGAATCAAATCAACAACTAAAAGAAAGGGATTCTAGAAACTGTGCAAGTATAAGACTATATAGTTGGGGATAACTTATAAGAATTAATTGGAACTACCTATACTAACAAGATGCATCTACTTTTCGGTAGCCCGAAACTGAAGAACTCCATATTTAAGCGTGTTTAACTTGGAGCAATTCTGAGATAGGTGACTTCCTACGAAGTGTATGAGTAAGGGCAAAGAACGCTAAAAATTTTCGTGTTAATTTGTGTGGACAATCATTGATCTTGCAAGTGGCCGGGTGTTACAGTGGTGATGGCGGCTCTCGGTAGCAATTGTGGTGGATGATTTATGGCAACGACGACGATGGCTAGTATTGGTGATGTTTAGTACCTGGTATCTGGTGGTTAGTGGTGGTGGCGGTGCTGTTAGTGACCAATGGCAATTGTGGGGCTAATTATTGGTGGTGGCGGGGACTAGTGGTGGTTAGAGTATGGTAGCCAATGACAATGGTGGCGGCAGTAGTGAGTGGTAGAGGTGGCCGATGGCCGATGACGGTGGTAATTAATCAATGGCAAAGACTTACCCTCACGTGCTCAATAAAATTCGTAGAAAAAATATATGGCTATATTTGAAATGAATGTGATGTGACTTATGTTGTCCTATCATGTCCATTCATATCCTACATCCCCTTGGGACAGCTTATCATGCTGCTGATAGGATAAAATGGGGGGAGTGAATCATCTCATGTTAAATGAAACATGACATGGTCATGTAGAGGAATCATAATCATACAAAAGTGGATAAATGATGATAAGAGAAGAAAAAGAAAAAATATTGAAATAAATAGCTACAAAATCATCCCTGTGGATTTATCTTTGTATTATTGTGATTTCTCCATATGACCTTGTCATGTTTTATTTAACATAAGAGTATTTATTTTCTAAAATGGGCCAACAGAATAAGCTTGTTATGAGCCCGTTTGTTTGGGCTTATAGAAAAAGTAATTTTATTTCTTCCAGAATTTAGAAGTGCTTTTTATAAAAGTTAAAACTATTTATATTTTATAAAAATATTTAATTTTTGAAAATAATATTTTTCTTTTGACTTTTGCTTTTTTTAGAAGTTAAAATTTTTAGCTTCTAAGAAAGTAGATTTTTGACTTTTTTGTGAATTCTGTTTTTTTAAAAGTAGACATTCAAATGAATTTAAAGTGAGAAGTGCTTTTGTTTTCTTAAAATAAAACAGGTTACGTAGAGAGAAAAATTCATCCAAACGAACCCTATATCTTATTGGTTCACAGCATAATAAATAAGTGTGATATATAATAATTATCTAGTTTCACTAAAAATGACACAAAGTTGTGTCATTTAAAATGGAAAATAATTTTTTCATAATTTATTTGGGTTAAAAGTTTGTCCTTTTAAAATATGTAACTTATGTCCTTTTAATAATTTATAATTATATATTAAAGATAATACATAATTATAATATTAAAGCTGTCCTTTTTTTTCTCTTCAAACACATTTTGCTGAAATGAAAAATAAAAAAATATTTTTAATATTATAATTATATACTATTTTTAATATATAATTATAAATTATTAAAAGAATATAAGTTACGATCTTTAAAATCACAAACCATTCCCTTAATAATTTGTCGTATCTTTTCCTTTTTATAATGTGCAGCAAACGAAACCTGCTTTCATCCGCGAGGAGACACAAAAGAAAAAGGACTCTAACTTCTAAAAACTACTTTCTCATTATTTAAAAAAAAAATTAATAATAAAGAAGTGAAAATCCCAAAACAGAATCCGAAAAGCTTAGGTCAAAATCTTCACCCTCTCAGATAATTCCACTACTTTCCCTTCCCTCTCTTCACTCTTTTCCCCCAATCCACAATGTCCATATTTGTGGTACCCCAAAACCACAACTCCAACAACACCACCACCGCCATGATCAGCGTCGTGGACCACTACCTCCCCTACGACACCCATAACCTCTACGACGTAACCTTCAATTCCGAAACCATCCACACTCTCCTCACCTCCGACCCCTCCATGGTCGATTCCTGGATCTCCGACATACTCCGCCTCTACCGCCAACACATCATCGTGGGCCTCGACGTCGAATGGAGGCCCAATACACAGCGCAACATGGATAACCCAGTAGCCACACTCCAACTCTGTGTGGGTCGCCGCTGCTTGATCTTCCAGATCATCCACGCGCCCTCCATCCCAAACTCGCTGATGTCGTTTCTTCGCAACACCAATCACACCTTCATGGGTGTTGGGATCCACGAAGACGTGGAGAAGCTTCTGGTAGACTACAACCTTGGAGTGACCAACATGGTTGACCTTCGGACCCTCGCTGCTGACGTGTATGGTGACCCTGAGATGAGAAGGACTGGGCTCAAAACGTTGGCTCGGCGCGTTCTTGAGACAGAGGTTGAAAAGCCTGAGAGGATAAGGAGGGGAAGATGGGACAACATGTGGCTAACTGCAGAGCAGGTTCAGTATGCTTGTGTTGATGCCTTTCTCTCCTTTGAGATTGGACGCATTTTGCGTCCTAATGGGGTTACCTTCTCTTATTATACTCACTGATCTAAGTTTGGTTTCGTAGTTTGTCTCAATTTCATGTGTGGTTTCGTAGTTTGCTTAATTTCATGTTTTAGAATTTGGGGACCTGAGGGTCTTTATGTTTAATGTAAATCTGATGATGATGATAATTGTTCTGCTGCGAGTGAGTTGGGGTCATTACTCTTTAATGTGTGGATTTGTGTAAATGATAGCCCCGGAATAGAAATGGATAATGAATGCTGTTTACGTTTTTTTTTATAAAAGGAACAAAATGATTCCAACTCTTTAATTTCAATGGTAATTTTGGGGGAAGAGTATGTATAATCTGGACCACACTTTCTAATTAATGAAATTATGTCAATTCACTTTGACTTACATGCTGAGTAGGTTATTGTTGTTGCGGCCTAATGACCCTTATAATGCAAAGATCAAGACATATCACGGGTTTTTGTTTTTTTTTTTGGCAAATTATTTATTAAGATATTGTGTTAGTTTTAGATGCGCGTGTTCTTCTTCCTGCTCGATTTATGTAAAATTCAGTACAACTCAAGAAGTATATTTTGGCAATTTTTATGTGTATCTTATAAAGTGCGGGACTTGGTACTAGAGCCGGCAAAACGGGCTCAGCTCGGCGGGCCAATCCGTCCAACCCGTCAAATGGGGTAGGGCGGGATGAGTTTTTCAACTCATTTCAAAAGCGGGGCGGGCGGGCTTATTTTTTGGTGAGTTGACGGCGGACATAGACGAGTCGAGGCGGGTAAGTATAAAATAGGTTCGGGCTGGCGGGCCAACCCGCCAAACAGGGCGGGGCGGACTGGGCTGAATTTTTCAGCCCACTTTCAAAAGAGGAACGAGACGGACTAGCTCATTTTTTGACGGGTTGATGGCAGGGTGAGACGGGGCAGGGGCGAGACGGGACGGGCCGCCCACTTTGCCACCTAGGTATGACACATTGATAGGTATGTTATGATTTTTTTTCATAAGTTGCATATGCATAGTTTGAACGTGTACACTCACCATGTATATATTTTACTCTTATTTTATTAGTAAATAATTTTTCAAAACAATTAAACCGGTAACATTTTTTTTAATTTTGCATCATAAGGTCAAAAAGCCTGTTGTTGTATATTAAATCATGAATAATGCTAGCAGTCCACAGTGGCATATAAGATATAACACTGCTGTCGCGCTCTGGTGATTGGTGAAGCAGCGATATAAAATTCATACGGAGCTTTTGAAAACTCAAGAGAGTGCTTCCGATTTGCAAATAATAAAGGATGGTAACTTCACAAAATGTGATTCCCTTTTTTATTTGTAAAATAATTGAATCGACAAAAAGTAACTAAATGACAGCACTAAGTCACTAACTTCTTAATTTGTTTGCATCTTCGCTCCCTCTCTCTAATTTCGTTCCAACCTCACAACTTTTTCTTTTAATTATTTTTCTTTACCTTTACCCGAGTGGCTTTTATTTTCGGGGAAGAAAATGATAATTTAGTAGGTTCTTTGACCAGTTTTGGACTTTTTCCTTTTAAATGTACGAATTTAGTATTTGGACGAGAGATATTATCATTTGGGGTTTTTAAGTGCTGCAGGGGGATCCAGCGTATGTAGATGACGCTTCCGGATACCTGCGGCACTCATGAATTTTTTTTTTATTTTTTGAACTCAGTGCCGCCCCATCCCCATCAGCACTAATTCTCTCTTCTTTTATTACTTAAGTGTCCATCCCCCAACGACACTCATTTAAATGTTTTATATTTTTATTTTGAGTGTTGCCCCCTCCCTCGGGGAAAACTCGGACGACATGCCAAGTGGCACAACCCCAACCGTCTGAGCACATTATCCTATTTTTTACTTCCATGTTCTCTCACTTTCATTGTTATAGTCAAATTTTAGATCTGTGAACATTCTTCTATCTTCCTTTTTTTCCATTTGCATCATTCTCTTCTCCCTTGTTTTTTTTTTCATTTGCAGAGCATACGATTGGTTGCAGCAAAGTGAAGCAAGCACTGGAGCTCTTCCAAAGCAAAAAAACTCTAAGGCAAGTAAGTTAACATCATTTTCATTTTATTAATTAATTAAAATCATTTAACTTTTTTTTTTACTTATTTTATATATTTGACGTAATATTTAGAACACGCTAGTTTTTTTTATTTTTGATAATCTAATACACTAGCTTTTTTACTAACACAAGCATGTGCAATTAATTATATTTATATAGTCGTCATAATAATTAGTCATTGGAAAGTAGTGTTTAATATTTTAGTAATATGATTTAAAATAATTAATTTGTAAATATTTAGGGTTTCTTTTAACTAGAAATAGTTGTTATAATTTTTGAAATTAATTATTTTGTATTATCCTAATAACATAGGCATGTATAATAAATAATATATAGAGATTTTAAATAATAATTAATTTTTTATGTTCATGTGTAATTAATTATATTAACATATTTGACATAATAATTAGTCATTGATGAGTAGTGTTTAGTATTTTAATAATGTAATTTAGAATAATTAAATTGTTTTTAATATTTAGGGTTTGTTTTAATTCGTTATAGTTGTATTAATTTTAAATTAATTTTTTTGTGATATCCTAATATAGGCATGTATAATTAATAGAGATTTTACATAATAAAATATATTTTTATGTTCATGTGTAATTAATTATATTTAGATATTTGACACAATAAAATATATTGTGATATCCTAACATAGGCATGTATATTGCTTAGTATTTTAATAATTTTATTTAGAATAAATTATTTAGTTTATCCCATTTCTAATTTTCATAAAACATCTTATTGCTTAATATTTTACTATTTTCTTTCTAGATATAGGGTCAATTTATGCAATCATATATTACAATGGTAGAATACATGAAGGTGCTATAGGATGGACATTTGAGGGGCAAACCAAAGGAATACAAATACAATGCGGGTTGAGATTGCATGATTTAAAAACAAAGATTGCGGAGAAATTGAAGCTATGTCCCAATCAATCGGTGTCTCGATTAACCGACTGATATCGTACAATAGAAAAATTTGTTGTGCTAGAAATTGCTCACGATGATGATATTGATATGATATTCAATCTATTTCTACAACAGTCTCTTCAACAACAGTATGCAATGACGATGCTTGAGTTGTATGCCGACATTGCTTGTGCAGGCAGTTCTTCGTTGCTGGTTGAGTCATTGGATCTAAATTTGTCACATTCTGATGCTCCATCACTTCACTGGCAAAATACAGTTTTGCAAGAGGAAGACGGTGCAGCTAGGGGTGTAAATGGGCCAGGCTGGCCCAGCCCCGCCTACGACCCGGCCCACATTGAGCCCAGTCCAGGTCCGGCCTTTCAGAAAAGTAGAGTATGTTTAGGCTTATAAAAAAGCTTTTTTAACAAATAGGTCATAGGCCAATTTTGTCAAGCCCGGGCTACAACCTTGTAGGTTGGCCTATTTAATTTATTAAAATAAAATAATAAAAATATTTATTTTATGTGGCAAAGACGCAAAGTACCAAATACCAATATCTCTTACTTTTTGTGCTATTTTATTTTATGAAAGGAAAACTTGTCTAATGTCTCCAAATTTTACATGTTGTTGCAGCTTAATACCAAGGAGTAATGGGTACCTTGCTGGATTATGATGTTACTAATGAAGATCTTTCAATAATACTCTTATTTCCCTTGTCTTGATGGTGGTTTAAAGATTTTTAGATATATGACATTCTCTTGTAGACTTTATTTCAACTTTCAGTAATTGTATTTTTCTTATTTTCTCCATTTCTTTGACTCTATTCCTCTATGATATACATTCTAGAGCTGGGGTATTATGTTGACTCTTTCTTGTTTGTCATTTTTTTCTTATGAGAAGTACTAGTGCATGCATGAATGGAACTTCTTTGCTCTATACAATTATTTTTTTTGCTTAGTATCTACAGTGGGAGGCCTACAAGGCCTATAGGCCATGTCAGACTTTCTTATTTTAAAAAATGGGTCGGGCTTAGCCTACAAATAAAGCCTTTAATAGGCCAGTAGGCCAGATATGCTGAATTTTTTTGACATAGGCTTGGGCCAAAAAGGCCAAAGCCCAGCCCATTTATACCCCTAGGTGCAGCTTATGTGGATGTCAATTTGGGTGCCTCTGATGATAAATATGAAGAAGTTCCTCCTGAGGGTAGTGACTCTGATGAATAAGTTCCTCTTGAGGGTAGTGACTCTGATTGTGATGTGGACACCAATAATGTCGAAAATGTCGTCCCGATTGGTTAGTTAATTAACCTTCGGATTATTGTATTTTACATGTTATTTTCATGTGTTACTTGAATATGATAGAGTGTTAGTATGTGTAGGTCAAACTAATACTCCATTCTGGAATGCGAGTCCGCACTATGCTTATATTAATTGGGAACACCCAGATCAAGAACCAATTATTGATGGAGGGAATGATGGTTCTTGGCAAATGGGGGATGAATTATATGTTAATCAAGAATTTGAAAGTAAGGAATCGGTACAGAAGACAATCAAATGTTATTGTATGAAGAATCATCACACTGCTGCAGTGGAGGAAAGCAAAAATAATAAGCTTCTCGTAAAATATGTTAATCATGCTGAAGGGTGTCCTTGGAGGGTGTGAGCAATGTTACCTAGATGGAGAGATCGGTGGATTGTTACTAGATGGGGAAGCAAACACACTTGAGTGAACCCTTATCTTTCGCAGGATCACAAACAACTCGATTCTGACTTCATTTGTTCATGTATTCTAGGTATGACTATGAAAAATATATGTTTATCTAAGAAAAATGACGATGGTATAATGTACTTGTACTTAACGGATGTATTCCACCATTTTTTTTTATCATGCATGGTTCAGGTGGATCCGTCAATTAGCATTGAATTTATTCAGGAGAGAATTTCTAGACTTAATGGTTACAAAGAGTCCTTTCGAAAAGCCTGGACGACCAAACAAACAGCCATAGTTAAGTTGTTTGGTGATTGGGAAGATTCATACGCCTATCTGATAAGATGGTTAAAGTACATGTTGTCGTTTGCTTGAGGTTCATTTTACAGGATTGATTGACTTTCGTACATTATGGACGGTGAGCTAGATGATTCTCGTGATATGTTTCATCGTGTTTTTTGGGCATTCAAACAATGCAATGATGCCTTCAAATCTTGTAAACCTGTGATACAAATTGATGGCACTCATCAGTATGGAAAATATAAGGGGACGATGTTGATTGCAACCACACAAGATGGTAATAGTCAGGTGTTTCCGCTTGCTTTTGCTATTGTAGAATCTGAGACACTTAGTGATTGGTCATGGTTTCTACGAAAGCTACGTTGTCATGTGACTGATATGCAAGGTATATGCCATATATCAGACCGTCACATAAGCATAAAACAAGCAGTAGCAAACAATCTTGATCTTTGGGGGCCTCCACATGCCTATCACGTGTATTGTATCAGACACATTGCTAGCAATTTCAACCATAAATTCCATAATGTTCAATTGAAGGAGGACTTACTGAATTTAGGTATGATTACAGGACTTATTCTATAATGTATGTCATGGTAGAACTTAAATTTGTTTTTATTTTTGTGTAGGGTGCATAGCTTCCAGGAAACATTTTGTTCAATTATTGATGAAATTCTGGGATCAAAAACCAGAGATTGCTGCTTCGATTGATGGTATCTCAAAGGAGAAACGGGCTCTTGCATATGACGAAAAAGGTAGATGATATTGGCATATGACTACTAATTTGTCAGAGGAGGCTGCGAACAAAGTGCTAAAGGGTATCCGAAGTATGCCGAGTTCTCTATTGTGAAATTCACCTACAGCAGGTGTGTATAATACTTTGTTACGATAGCATGTCATGCTCGTCAGGAAATAGCTGTTGGCAACTGATATTGTAAGGTTCTTTTTGAGGAGATGCAAAATAACCAAGAGGGTGCATCTACACACATTGTGCGCAGTTATGACCCTAATGGCCACATGTTTGAGGTTGAAGAGGCTTTTAATTATTTTACATAGAGAGATGGTCGTGTTGTTTCAATTGATTTGACCACACCTGATTGTCAATATGGAAGGTTTACTGTGTTCCACTATCCATGCTCTCATGTTATTGCAGCGTGTAGGTTCCGAAAGATCGATTTTTATAAATATGTGGACTCGGTGTACTCTCTTCAGAACATTGTCAATGCATATTCTGTTGAATGGTACCCGATTGGGGATGAAGATGTTATACCACCGTTTGAAGGTTGCATTTTATGTCCTAACCATGCATTAGTGCGTCCGAAAGGTAGACCAAGATCAACATGTATAAGGAATGAAATGGATGAGCGAGAGTCGCAAAGACGCAATGTTAAATGTGGCATTTGTAGGCAAGTTGGTCACACAAGGCGTACATGTCCTACACGGGAGTCATCGTCCAACCAGTGAAATAGATTATTTATTTTTCCTTTATTTGCAACGTTTTCCTTGTAGGGTTAAGCACTTTTTCTAAGAATTATTAATGTTGTTAACAATCATGGGTTCTATGCCAGAGTTACTATTAATTGTTTTTTTAATTTTTGGTTGAATCTATTAATTATTTTTAACAGTTGAAAAGCTAAAATGGTATGTTTGTTCTTTTAAATACGATAGGTACATGGCTGAAAGGAAACCCCTGTATGCGCTGGAAAACATGGAAGCTTTTGTATATTAAAGGACCAACACCAACCGTAAACAAATGGAACCTTTTATTAGACGCTAGCAAAAGAGCTTTCTTGTATAGAGTAGTTTATTTAACTGAATACTTACTTATCTTAATAAAAAAGAACCCCTTGATTAACTAATAATTGCTTGTAATTCAACATAGTAACCAAACGAATATGTCTTAATATATATTTAGTTTTTCAAAAAGATTATGATAATTGAATATCTTGGCAAAGCATTACTTCACAAAATTTTTGTGTAAGGATTTTTTTGAGAGAGGGATGAATGTCAATCAAGCAACAAGTGAGTTATAAAAAAATTACACTTCAATCTCTTTAAAAATAAATAAACAAATAAAACTTTTTGCGTTGTCAATTTTCCAAATTAAAATCATGACTCGAAAACTAAGTGATCAGTAGAAATTCTATTCATACTTGGCAATGCCAAATGATCTTTGAAGGCAGATCAAAGTTCCTGTCTTTGTACAAATAATTGGTCATCTTTGAATATATCGTGCCTTAGTGGATAATGATGGGGGTAATAGGATTGAATTGAGCATATTCCATCAATGATTTTTACGATATCTGTCCTTGAGTTGTATATATTTAAAATGTACATTAATACATAATCAGGATATTGACAATAATCTTGTGCCTAAGTTTTTTCTATTTGGGCAGCTGATAAATGTTTCGAGAACTAAATGAATATTATTAGCATTGATCATACTCAGAATCGAACATCTGCAGCCTCTGGAATCTTGGGGCACTTCAATCCATCGATCCCACAAAGGATTTAAGGGACCGATTGTTTTGTCAAACAAAGAAAATGTATCTTTTGTTAGAAAATATATGAAAGATAACATGTGGGTGCAACATCGAAATAGGAATGCTCTTGATTAAGGAGCATTTTACATTTATATTGGATATATAATTTTTTTAGATACCAACAAGTATTAAAACTTCAAAGCCTTAATGGATCTTATTATTCCAGTTTTGGATTTGAATCTATTATCATTTAGACAGGTCAAATCCTGAAGTCTAGTTGGAATGAAACTAACAACTCTTGTGTTCTTCAATTAGATATCTTAGACTTGAATTCATAAAAAATGCAAACAGGTGAAAATGCATCGATAGAAGATTTATCTCAGAATTTGAATGAGGTGTTGGAATAACTTTCAAAATGATACAAACAAAATCCAGTAGTGAAATAAATACCAAAATCCAGTAGTGAAATAAAAATAAGCAGCCGCAAGGCCAACAAGGAGCAACTGCGCCACCTAGCAGTTCAGGCTGCAGGTTCTCTGCAAAGGGAAAGTACTTCAAATCAGATTTGGAGAATCGAAGTGTCATCTCAAATGGTAGTTTCAAAATTTTGATTGAAATTTTCCGAAATCCACAATTGCTTTAATATGTACATGCAAATCGCAAAAGATAATATATGTAATAATAATATAAAGCTTTCTCTTTAACTGATGATTACTTGTCCTGTGTTATTTTTTTTACATGTTTCTCGGTGTGCATTAAACACAACCTAGATTTAAGGGGTAAGCATAGAGAATACTTGTTGGCTATTTAGGAAAATCCTTTGCGAATATATATTAAGATTTTATGATAGATAAGATAACATTATACAAAATCCCAGCTACTAGAACAATTTGTCTATAGTGTAAAGTCAAACCAAATTGCCACTGCCAAAAGCCAAACCAAACAATTTGTCTATTCGCATATATAGTCAAACCAAAAGCCATTTTTTAACATACCAGTAAAAGAAAAGGAAAACTATACCTGTTTATTGAAATAAACTGAGCCAATGCTTTTGAAATGACATAGACCTCGTCCGAAGCATGTGGAAAGTATCTATACCAAACAAGCATGAATACCAATGTCAACAAAGAAAGACCAGGAAGAGAGAGGGAGAGAGAAACAATTTCTGGATCTAGCACCATGATTTAGACAAAGTAATTTTATATTTAGAAAAACAAAACAAAAAACAATCCAATTTATACTGGCGAAATGTGTAAGAACCTGCACCGTTAAATTAAGAATTTAAATAATTAATTATGAATTTAGAAAATACTTCCATAATTGAGCTTGAATAATTATGAGAGGACTTGACTAATTATTATAAGGTCTTAATAACGCTGAAAGTCGTTTTTCTGACATAAAATGTAGATACCGGTTCTGCTTCACAGTATAAGTGCGTACAATGAAATATCCTAAAAAATTATAATAAGTGTATGAATATTCCTAGAATAATATTTAGGATTGGTATAGCAAGTTTGGAGTCGAAATAATGAGAACTGACGTCAGGACTGATACCGGCTATGTAAAAATGCGTACCGACAAAGTGCTGAGAAAATTATAATAAAAATATGAAAAATCTTAAAAAAAATAGCTAGGTTAAGAATATGAAGTTTGAAGTTAAAAAGATTAAGGGAGCTATTAGTGCTAATACCAACGGATTAAAATTAATACGCATATATATAGTGAGTGGCACAAAGACCTAGGTCAGAAACCATACGCTCTCTACGTGAGTTTTCTGAAGCCTTGCCTCCACCTTTCCACCTTCATTCTTCTTCAAGCAAAAACTCCAAGTGGTCACCTTTCTTCACATTTTCTTCACCAAAACACCATGGCTTGGGGTGGGTTAGCATTGTGAGGGAGAGAAGTGCTTCATTTCTGAGTTTGCAGCCTCTGTTTAGAGTGTGTGAGGACTGTTCTTCTTGGTTGGGTGGTGTAGGGGTCATTTCCTTGGTATTTGATGCTCCAAGAAGCCATTTTGATAGAAAAAGGACCTAGCTTGTTGCTCATTTTCGTGACTCTACATTGGCAGTAGTGTAGAGTGGTATATAAAGCTCCAAGCCACCTCTTTTCTGCTGTTTTGAGCTGTTCGGGTATGTTCTTCAACCTTGTTCATGAGTTTCCTTGTTAAAGATCAAGTCTTTGCATGTAAAATGATAGGATTAAGTAGCCAACATGAACACTAACTTAAATGTGTATAAAAATGCATCCTTGGACGTTTTAATGGGTTAAAAATGGAACCTTCAAGGGATATCTTCGCGAAATACAGAAACTGCATTCTGTCACGAATATCCGGATATGATATTCGGATATGGATATGAATATCCGGATATGCCCCTGTGAAATATCCGGATATTCTGAGAAATTTCGTGGATGGACCTGTTCTGTCCAAACTGAAGCGTGGGTTTGGTTAAGGACCCTATGTTTGATAATATGAACCTCTGTAATAAGTTAACTAAGTCAGAATCACTTAAATTAAAGGCCTATGGCTTTGGGAGAAGCCTAATGGCATGAAACGAAAGAGGTAACGTTGTCGTTATGTAATAAAATTCTAGATGATGAATGTTAATGATGTTTTTGTTATAAACAAACTGTGAGTGTGTTGTTTGGTGACCGTGGGCTGGTGTGGACTCTTGAGTTTGAATTGCTAGCTTGCGAGGTAAGCTTTCGTGTCCTCGATTTTTCCCATTGTTGGTTCCACCATACCTCATGGAGGGAAGATTTATATGCATGATGTACAAGTGTCATATGATATGTATGTGGTGTACCACCTAGACGGTAATTCCGAGTATGTGGAGACATACATGATGGCAACTTCGTGGGTGAGGTACAAGCGGTGTTCCTTGTACTGTAGTTTGTAGACGTATGTAATCCCTACATTTTTATTCTCTGGCCAGTAGGATGCATGCACACATGACATGGATATATGCTGCATTGCACAGATTTTGGAAATGATATTATTATACTGTTTTGAAACTTATATTGCACATGTAAGTGAGCTTGAGGTGGAGAGATCCTGGAGGACCCCTTGTCTTACTGAGATTTCTTTTTAGAGATCTCACCCCGTGTTGGGGCACATTTTCATGTACAGGTACCTCGGGGGTTGATACCTCTAGCAGCAGGAGGCTAGAGTTGAGTTGATATGCATGTTGTTGAGCTGATATGTTAGAGATTGCTATGTTTTTATATCAGTATATGGTTATTTGATTTGAGACATTTGATCGGGCTTTGTTTCCTTATTTGGTGAGTATGGGGGTTGTTCATGCCACATTGATATCAGTTATGTCTGATTTTATTTGAATTTTATAATGTATCAGGATTATTGTTCGGTCTACGTGTTGTAGTTTTGTGACTAGATACACATTTATTTCATGAGGATATTCAGTTACCTTTAATTGCAATTTACATACAGGCTATATTTTGAAAAGGAATAAGTAATCAACTTGGTTAATAATGATGACGTCATAATTGAGAAGAAAAAGTTAGCTTCCGCATTTTATTTAGCTGCGCCATTACCATATGTATGTTTAATACGCCGGGTACACACAGGGTGTTACATTTTATGATATCAGAGAACTTTCTAGGGAAAAAGCCTGTATGTATTGCAATAACTTAAGATGCTTTGTTGTGTGAATTGTCTTGTGAGTTTCTTTTGGGTTTTACTATGATGATGTATGCGTTAGGGGTGTTCGTCAACCGATTCAAACCGCGGTGACCGAACCGAAAAACCGAAAATCGAAAAACCGAAAACCAAAAAAAAACCGCAAATTTTAATTGGATTGGATCAGTTTTTGGATGGGTTAATGAAAACTGATCCAATCCAAACCGATCCAATATATTAATTCCCCTCTACCTACTTGGGTCTTTCCCTAATCATAGCCTAAAAATTTCTAAACCCAAGACCCATCACTAAATCAAAAAAAAAACCTAGTTACATCTCATCAACAAAACTTTTATCTTTGTAGAGCTTCATATCTCATTGCCCAAAAAAAACTATATTATAGTTTACTAATACTTTTGTATTTCAAAAAAAATATTACAAAGCCAATATATACAAAAGATGTTATTTGCACAATAATCATGAAATAAATTTTAGGATTTTCAAAAAACCGAAACCGATCCAATCCAAACCGAAAATAATTGGATTGGATCGGATCGGATTTGGGAAAAAATTCAAACTGAATGGATGATTATATTATCAAACCAAAGGGATTGGATTAGATGATTTTTGCTTCCAAAACCTATCCAATCCAGACCGCTAACACCCCTAGTATGCGTGACCATATTGTGTCGACCTGATCAACTCATTCTTTGTGTAACATGTGCAGAGTCATGGTACTTCCCTAGAGGACTCGAGAGACGAGAGAAGGTCAGACCCGGTCTGTAACACCCCGTATATATCCGGTAATGTTATCATAATATCGTATTAAGCTGCGCTTAATAAAAATGCGGAATTACTTTTTCTTTTCAATTATGATGCCATTAACATTACCAACTTGTTTAATAATCAATTAAGAAAACATCGCCTGTATGTAATTGCAATAAAACAGCTAACTGAAAAACCTCATAACATAGATAAAATAAGTGTGTCTCTAGTCACGGAACTACAACAATGTAGACCAGACCATCTAACAGTTTATACAACTCCAAACTAAAAAGTACTAACCGAAAGTGTCATGGACAATCCCCATGCTCACTCAAATAAGGCAACACGCCCAACATCAGTCTCAACAACAACATAATGATAAAAGGCATAAAACATAATCAGCATCAATATCCAGTCATGCTAACAAATAAGCAGAAACAACATAATCAGCTAAGCTCTGACCTCCTGCCGCCTAAGGCATCAGTACCCATACTACATGATCCTGAAATAAGCATTCCCCAAACGTGGGGTAAGATCTCTAATCTAGAAATCTCAGTAAGTCAGTGAGTCCTCAAGGATCTTGCACCCCAAGCTCACTTACATGTGCAATATAAGTTCAAAAGCAGTTTATCATTTATCATTTCTAAAACAATGCAATGCAGCAGATAATCATGCCATGTGTGTCAATACTAATCTACTGGCCAGAGACAGTGCAGGTATACGTCTATCACCTACACATCGTGCAAGTACCACTTGTATTCACCCCGGTACACCGTCTTGTATGGCGCTACATACTCAGGCTTCCCGTCAAGATGAAACAACACATGCATATTAAAAGCCATTATATGTAAAGTTCAATCAACATATCAAATATCCAAAAGCATGTACACAACATGCATAAATCATACCCCCATGGGACATGGTGGAACCACAACATGGCTAAACCGAGGACACGAAAGCTTACCTTGCAAGCTAACTCCAAAAGCCAAGAGTCCACAGCTCAAAGTCCAAACACAGCAGATTCACAATCTGTTATGGACCAATACTATATCAATAAAAATGCAACACAAGCATATAACTTAAAGACAACGTCTTTCCTTACGTTTAACGTCTTGAGGCTCCATACCAAGCCATAAGCCCTTAATCACTTGATTCCGACTTAGTTTAATTAAAACAGAAGTTCAACTTCATCATTCTAGGGTCCACAAACCCCCAATAGCCTACTGTCCTCACAACACAGCTACTGTTCTTCGAAATTCCAGAATATCCAGATATTCCTCGGGGCCATATCCGGATATGCAATATCCAGATATTCAGAATCCTATATCCGGATATCTAATATCCGGATATCACATATCCGGATATTCATCGGGCACATATCCGGATATTTCACGACAGAATGCAGAAAATGCATTTCGTGAAGATATCCATCCAAGGTTCCATTTTTAACACTTACTTACGTTAAAGCATGCATTTTTATACTGATTAAGGTCCACACCCAATTTGGTTACTTGATTAATCCTTTAAACATGCAAAGATCACACCTTTAATCCATTAAAACACAAGCTCAAGGTAGGTACAACTCACCAAAGCTCAAAACAGAGGATCAAAGGCTCAAGGAGCTCACCACACTGCCTCTACAGGTTCTGGAAATAAGGTGTACGAAAATGCAACACAAAGGTTGGTCCTTTCTTCACAAAGAAGCTTCTTGAAGCTTCACAAGCCAAGTAGGAAGCTCTCACCCTCACACAAGACCACTCAGCCCACAAACTGACTTCAAACAGTCCTTCAACTCAGAACCACAACTCTCTACACACTCACAAAGGCCACTCACACAAGGCTCAAGTGTTTGGAGGTGAAGAAACCAAGCAAAATTGACACTTGATCTCCAAAATGGTGAAGAAAGCTCAATGGAACAGTAGCAACTGACCAGCCACTCCAGCATTCACGTAGCAACAGAAAACCTAGGGTTTTGTGCCCTTAACAAGGGTATTTATATCCACTTACCCAATTAACACACAATATTAACTTTAATTGCTACGCTTAGCATTTTAATCCCAAGCTTTGGAATCTGAAACTACACATTTTTCCAAGAATTAACATATTTTTCTTATGTTTTTCCTCGCCAGTACCGGTTTCTAGTACCAGTTCTCATTATCTGGACTTGAAACTCGTTTTACAAGTCCTACATATTATTCTAGTAATTATTATACACTTATTATAATTTTCCAGGATACTTTTTCGGTACGCATTTATACCGACTAGCAGAACCGGTATCTGCACTTTTCTTCCGAAAAACGACTTTCAGCATTATTACTCACTTACTATGATTATTAAAGCCTCATAATAATTATTAAAGTCAATTATGGAATCATTTCCTAATTTTGCATAATTAATTAATTAAATACCTTAATTAACGATGCGGGTTCTTACATTCACCCACCTTTTTAGGATTTTGACCTCAAAATCAGAAACATACCTGGTCGAAACTCAGGGTACTGCCGGAGAAGCTCGTCCTCACGCTCCCAAGTACACTCCTCAGGAGTCCTTCCGGTCCACTGCACCTTGACCATCGGAATGATCTTGCTCCTCAACTGCTTCTCGCCACGATCGAGAATCTTTAGTGGTCCTACAGGAGTCTTTAAGTTCTCCCGAACTTCCACATCATCCGGTTGCACCACGTGCGAAGGATCTGCTATGTAGCTCCGAAGCTGAGACACGTGAAACACGTCGTGGATGTTGGCTAGGTTCGGAGGCAAGGCAAGCTGGTAGGCAACAGGTCCTACTCTACCAAGAATCTGGTATGGCCCAATAAACCGCGGGCTCAGCTTCCTCACTCCGAGTGCCCGTCCAACACCCGTGACAGGTGAAAGTCTCACAAACACGTGCTCACCATCACTGAACTCCAGTGGTCGATGCTTGACATCGTAGTAGCTCTTCTGACGATCTTGCGCCTGCTTCAGCTTTTCCCTGATCATCTGGATCTGCAGGATGGTATCTTGGACAAAATCCAAGCCAAACAACTCACGATCCCCAACCTCCAACCAGTAGGTAGGTGTACGACACCTCCTACCGTAGAGCGCCTCGTAGGGTGCCATGCCCAGGCTAGCATGGAAACTGTTGTTATACGAAAACTCCACCAATGGAAGGTACCTATCCCATGCCGAGCCCTGCTCCAACGTGCAAGCCCGCAACATGTCCTCCAAGGTCTGGATAGTCCGCTCAGTTTGTCCATCAGTCTGAGGGTGATAGGCTGTACTCAGTCTCAACTGCGACCAAAAGCTCCCTGCAGCGCTTCCCAGAACCGAGATGTGAACTTCGGGTCCCTATCACTAATGATACTCACGGGCACCCCGTGAAGCCTCACAATCTCGCGAACATACAGTTTGGCCAACTGCTCTGTAGTGAAGCTCACCTTCACTGGAAGAAAATGGGCAGACTTCGTCAGTCTGTCCACAATGACCCATATCGAGTCACAGCCAACCTGAGTCTTCGGCAAACCCACAACGAAGTCCATGGAAATGCTCTCCCATTTCCACTCCGGAATCTCAAGAGGTTGAAGTTTACCAGACGGCTTCTGGTGTTCAATCTTCACTTTCTGGCAAACCAAACACTTGGACACAAAGATAGCAACATCTTTCTTCATGCCCGGCCACCAGAAGTTCTTCTTCAAGTCTTGATACATCTTAGTAGCACCAGGATGGATAGAAAACTGACCCTTATGGCCTTCTGCCATAACCTCTTCTGTCAACGGACCTCGAGGAACCACAATCCTCTGCTGGAACAACAACAATCCATCATCATTCCAAGACACACCGTCTTGGTTCTTCACATAATCCAGACACTCTCTCTGAACTTGTGCCTCTTTGATCTTTTCTAGCAGCTCGTTCACAACATCTGATGCTTCCAACCCGAGAATTACGCTCGCACACTGAGCGGTCACTGCCAAGT
The DNA here is from genome assembly GCF_033153095.1 of Gastrolobium bilobum. NCBI lineage: Eukaryota > Viridiplantae > Streptophyta > Magnoliopsida > Fabales > Fabaceae > Gastrolobium > Gastrolobium bilobum. Next base: position 19,417 of record NW_026895079.1, on the reverse strand, counting down.
GGCGGAACTTCTCAACCACATCGAAGTTACCAAGTAGCAAACTGGATGAACTACTGGATTTTCGACTCAAAGCATCAGCTACCACATTGGCCTTGCCAGGATGATACCTTAGCTCAAAGTCGTAGTCCTTTATGAACTCCATCCATCTCTTCTGCCTCATGTTCAACTCTTTCTGGTCGAACAGGTATTTTAAACTCTTGTGGTCACTGAACACCACAAACCTCAAACCAAAAAGATAATGCCTCCAAATTTTGAAAGCAAACACAATCGCAGCCAACTCCAAATCATGAGTCGGGTTGTTCTCCTCATGAGGCTTCAACTGCCTCGAAGCAAAAGCAACAGCTCTACCAGACTGCATCAGCACATAGCCCAGCCCCTTTCCAGAAGCATCACAGTAAAGCTCAAACTGCTCCTCAGGATCAGGAAGGATCAACACAGGTGAAGAAGTCAATCTCTCCTTCAACTCCTGAAAGCACGCCTCACACTCGTGAGTCCACACAAATGGAGTCTCATTTCAGGTAAGGCGAGTCAAAGGGAGAACCATCGTGGAAAAACCCTTGATGAACCTCCGATAGTAACCTGCCAAACCTAAGAAGCTCCTCACCTCCGTAGCTGTCTTGGGTCTCTCCCAATCCAACTCGACCTCAATCTTGTTGGGATCCACTGCAACTCCATCTGCTGAAATCACATGCCCCAGAAACTTGACTGATTTGAGCCAAAACTCACACTTAGAAGGTTTAGCATAAAGCTTTTTCTCCTTCAGCACTTGCATAACAATCCTCAGATGCTCCGCATGCTCCTCCTCAATCTTGGTGTAGATCAGAACATCATCAATGAAGACAATCACAAACTGATCCAAATACTGCTGGAAAATCCTGTTCATGTAATCTATGAACACTGCCAGCGCATTTGTGAGTCCAAACGGAATCACCAAATACTCAAAATGACTGTATCTCGAACGAAACGCGGTCTTCGGGACATCCTCCGGCTTCACCCGAATCTGATGGTATCCGGACCGGAGATCAATCTTGAAATACACACAAGCACCCCTGAGCTGATCCAACAGATCATCAATCCGAGGAAGGGGATACTTGTTCTTGATTGTCACCTTGTTCAACTGCCTGTAGTCGGTGCACAATCGCATTGTCCCGTCCTTCTTCTTCACAAAGATAATCGGTGCTCCCCAAGGAGACACACTCGGTCTAATGAAATCTTTTGCCGAAAGATCCTCAATATGCTTCTTCAGCTCAGCCAACTCCGGTGACGACATCCGATAAGGAGCTAAAGAAATCGGCCCCACACCGGGCAACAAGTCAATGGAGAACTCTATCTCCCGCTGTGGCGGAAACTCAGAAATCTCCTCAGGAAACACCTCAAGGAACTCCTCCACCACAGGAATGCCAGTGATATCCTCCTGTGTCCCACTCACCAAACCACCCAACATGACATAACCCAATGCCCCTGCTCGCAACGCCCTCCTGGCCTGCAGCAGTGAAATGTATGGCGAGGAACTAGCTGTGGAATCACACTGAGACATCACCACGCGCTTTGCACAGAAATCAATCAGTGCACAGTTTCTAGACAACCAATCCATGCCCAGAATAATCTCAAGGTTGGCCATCGGCAATCCTATCAGATCTACCGAAAACTCACGGCCATCCCACTGAAACGCTACATCGCGATGTACAGTGGTAGAATCACAAATCTCTCCGGTGGCGGTAGTCACCCGCAACGGTGGAGAAAGCACAGCACTGGGCAACTCAAGCCCCAAAGCAATTGGGGTAGCAATAAACGAATGAGTAGCCCCGGAATCAAAGATAGCATCAACAAAAGAATCACCAATAGACACAGTACCTCTGACAAGGTTCAGAGTGCGGTCTGACTGCTGCCTATCCAGTGTATACACTCTCCCAACAGAAGGTGGCACTACAGGTGCCGAAGAAGATGCCATCGGAACCATCTGCAAAGGAACTGCCTGAACAGCTGCAGCTCTCGCCATCGACGACGAAAAATCTCTAGAGAAGTGGCCCTCCTTGCCACACTTGAAGCACAGCAACTGCCCCGTAGCACAGCGTCCCACATGCTCCTTCCCACATCCCGAACATCTCGGAGTGGTAGGAGGCCTAGCAGAACTTCCCTGATGTGAAACAGCTCTCTTGAACTGACCAGGCGCCTGCTTATTCGCTAACTGCTTTCCCTTGCTCTTATCAGCAAACCTCCTGTCCTTCCAAGAAGTAGGAGCAGGAGTGGAACCACCTGTTCCCTTGCTCTCCTCAACCTTGGCCCCCTTGGCCTTGCTTGCCACACAAACATCCTCGATGTCCTTACACTGCTGAACCAGTGTACCAAAGTCCCTCGAAGCAGCACCAGCAAGATGCTCAGCAATCACCTAACTAAGTCCCCTGCGGAACTTAGCTGCCAGAAACGACGGAGTAGGAGGAACCATCCGGAAGTGTGCAAACTTCACTAGCTCATTAAACTTTGCCAGGTACTCATCAACAGACATCAAGCCCTGTACCAAACGATCAAACTCTCCCTGCTTTCTCTCCTGCGCATCATAGGGAAAGTATCGACCCATAAAGCACTCCTCAAAGAATGGACACGTCATGACACGGCCCTGCCTCTCAAAAGCATGAGAGGTGTGCGTCCACCACTCATGGGCATCGCCTTCCAGCATGTAGGTCGAGAACATCAGCTTCTGTGGGTCTGTACACTGCATAACCCGAAAGATCTTGTCCAGCGACTCTAGCCATCTCGCAGTAGCAATAGGATCCAAAGACCCCTCAAACACAGGTGGCTTATGCTTCCTGAAAGCATGCAGCCGGCGATCGATCACATCACGATCCTCAGCAATCCCCACAAGGGGCTCCCCCGTCTCAGCGGCATGAGTAGCACTGCCGATGTGACTATGGCTCTCCTCCTGAACACTAGGTGGAGGCGGTGGCGGTGGTGGTGGAGCCTGGCCAATAGCAGGACCAACTCTCATCTCCTCCAACATGACTCTCATCATCATCATGTTCGCCATCCTGTTTGCCTCGAGGACTTCCTCAGTGGTCCTCCGGTTCGCTTCACGAACCTCAGCTGCGGCTATCCGGTTCGCCTCGCAAACAGCTTCCATCATTGTCGCGTTGGCCAATCTAGTGGCCTCCTGATCGGCTAACCTAGCCGCCTGCATCTCAGCCAATGCAGTCAGGATAGGATCGGATTGATCCTCAGAAGTCTCTCGTGTTCTCCCGGACCTTACCATGACTCTGCACAAGTTACACAAATTATGAGTTGATCAGGCCCACGCAATGTGATCTCATATACCTCATTATAATAAAATTCGACAGAGTAAACACAAGGACAGACACAACCAAACAACCTAGCAATTGCAATACATATAGGCTTTTCCCTCGAACCATTGCTCTGATACCATAAATGTAACACCCTGTATATATCCGGTAATGTTATCATAATATCGTATTAAGCTGCGCTTAATAAAAATGCGGAATTACTTTTTCTTTTCAATTATGATGCCATTAACATTACCAACTTGTTTAATAATCAATTAAGAAAACATCGCCTGTATGTAATTGCAATAAAACAGCTAACTGAAAAACCTCATAACATAGATAAAATAAGTGTATCTCTAGTCACGGAACTACAACAATGTAGACCAGACCATCTAACAGTTTATACAACTCCAAACTAAAAAGTACTAACCGAAAGTGTCATGGACAATCCCCATGCTCACTCAAATAAGGAAACACGCCCAACATCAGTCTCAACAACAACATAATGATAAAAGGCATAAAACATAATCAGCATCAATATCCAGTCATGCTAACAAATAAGCAGAAACAACATAATCAGCTAAGCTCCGGCCTCCTGCCGCCTGAGGCATCAGTACCCATACTACCTGATCCTGAAATAAGCATTCCCCAAGCGTGGGGTAAGATCTCTAATCTAGAAATCTCAGTAAGTCAGTGAGTCCTCAAGGATCTTGCACCCCAAGCTCACTTACATGTGCAATATAAGTTCAAAAGCAGTTTATCATTTATCATTTCTAAAACAATGCAATGCAGCAGATAATCATGCCATGTGTGTCAATACTAATCTACTGGCCAGAGACGGTGCAGGTATACGTCTATCACCTACACACCGTGCAAGTACCACTTGCATTCACCCCGGTACACCGTCTTGTATGGCGCTACATACTCAGGCTTCTCGTCAAGATGAAACAACACATGCATATTAAAAGCCATTACATGTCAAGTTCAATCAACATATCAAATATCTAAAAGCATGTACACATCATGCATAAACCATACCCTCATGGGACATGGTGGAACCACAACATGGCTAAACCGAGGACACGAAAGCTTACCTTGCAAGCTAACTCCAAAAGCCAAGAGTCCACAGCTCAAAGTCCAAACACAGCAGATTCACAATCTGCTATGGACCAATACTATATTAATAATAATGCAACACAAGCATATAACTTAAAGACAACGTCTTTCCTTACGTTTAACGTCTTGAGGCTCCATAGCAAGACATAAGCCCTTAATCACTTGATTCCGACTTAGTTTAATTAAAACAGAAGTTCAACTTCATCATTCTAGGGTCCACAAACCCCCAATAGCCTACTGTCCTCACAGCACAGCTACTGTTCTTCGAAATCTCAGAATATCCGGATATTCCTCGGGGCCATATCCGGATATGCAATATCCGGATATTCAGAATCCCATATCCGGATATCTAATATCCGGATATTCAAAACCCATATCCGGATATCACATATCCGGATATTCATCGGGCACATATCCGGATATTTCACGACAGAATGCAGAAAATGCATTTCGTGAAGATATCCATCCAAGGTTCCATTTTTAACACTTACTTACGTTAAAGCATGCATTTTTATACTGATTAAGGTCCACACCCTAGTTGGTTACTTGATTAATCCTTTAAACATGCAAAGATCACACCTTTAATCCATTAAAACACAAGCTCAAGGTAGGTACAACTCACCAAAGCTCAAAACAGAGGATCAAAGGCTCAAGGAGCTCACCACACTGCCTCTACAGGTTCTGGAAATAAGGTGTACGAAAATGAAACACAAAGGTTGGTCCTTTCTTCACAAAGAAGCTTCTTGAAGCTTCACAAGCCAAGTAGGAAGCTCTCACCCTCACACAAGACCACTCAGCCCACAAACTGACTTCAAACAGTCCTTCAACTCAGAACCACAACTCTCTACACACTCACAAAGGCTACTCACACAAGGCTCAAGTGTTTGGATGTGAAGAAACCAAGCAAAATTGACACTTGATCTCCAAAATGGTGAAGAAAGCTCAATGGAACAGTAGCAACTGACCAGCCACTCCAGCATTCACATAGCAACAGAAAACCTAGGGTTTTGTGCCCTTAACAAGGGTATTAATAGCCATTTACCCAATTAACACACAATATTAACTTTAATTGCTACGCTTAGTATTTTAATCCCAAGCTTTGGAATCTGAAACTACACATTTTTCCAAGAATTGACATATTTTTCTTATAATTTTCTGAGCACTTTTCCTGTACGCGTTTTTCCAAGCCAGTACCGGTTTCTAGTACCAGTTCTCATTATCTGGACTTGAAACTCGTTTTACAAGTCCTACATATTATTCTAGTAATTATTATACACTTATTATAATTTTCCGGGATACTTTTTCGGTACGCATTTATACCGACTAGCAGAACCGGTATCTGCACTTTTCTTCCGAAAAGCGACTTTCAGCATTATTACTCACTTAATATGATTATTAAAGTCTCATAATAATTATTAGAGTCAATTATGGAATCATTTCCTAATTTTTCATAATTAATTAATTAAATACCTTAATTAACGGTGCAGGTTCTTACACGGTCCTGGCTGCATTGGCTGAGATGCAGACAGCTCGACAAGCCGACTAGGAGGCCATTAGAGTGACATATCAGGCGATGTTGGACGCCGTTAGAGATACGAACCGGAAAGCTACAGAGGATGTGCTCCAGGCGACTCGGCTGGCGAACATGACCATAATGAGGGTCATGTTGGAGGAGATGAGGACTAGTCATGTTGGTGGCTAGCATACTTCGCCACCACCACCACCACCACCGTCGCCTCCACCCAGTCACCAGCATGGGCATGGAGATGGTTTGGCGCATGTTCTTGAGGACAACACTCAGAGTCGCATGGAGGGTGTGAGTCACCTCACAGGGATGATGCAACCCTTTTATGAGCCAGCAGAAGACTGAGAGACGATAAATCGCCGGCTGAATGTTTTCCGTAAGCATAAGCCACCTTCCTTTGATGGATCCTATGATCCAATAGTTGCTGCGAGATGGCTTCAAGCCCTGGACAAGATATTCAGGGTGATGCAGTGTACTGATCCCCAGAAGCTGATGTTTGCCACTTATATGCTGGAGGGAGACGCTCACGAGTGGTGGATGAACACCTCTCAGGTTTATGAGATGCAGGGTCATGTGATCACGTGACCATTCTTTGAGGAGCTGTTTCTGGGGAGGTATTTCTCATATAATGCGCAGGAGAGAAAGCAAGGAGAGTTTGAGCGGTTGGTGCAGGGCTCGATGTCGAAAAATAATTTTCGTCAAAAAATACATAAATATAATTTCTTTTTGATTTATTTTTTATCAACTTTTCGACGGAATTAATATTCCGTCGAAAATTTCAGAAATATAATTTATTTATTTATTTTTCATAAAGTTTTTAACGGAATTAATTTTTCGCCGAAAAATTCAGAAATATAATTTCTTTTTGATTTATTTTTTATAAAGTTTTTGACGAAATTAATTTTCTGTCGAAAAATTTAGAAATATAATTTATTTTTGATTTATTTTTTATAAATTTTTTGACTGAATTCTTTTTCCGTCGAAAATTCACAAATATATTTTTTTTTTATTTTTTATAAAAAATTTGACGAATTTTGTTTTCCGTCAAAAAAATTTGACAGAATCTATTTTCCGTCAAAAAATTCCGTAAAAAATTAAGACTTTTCTAGTAGTGATTTTGGAGTAAGGAGTGAAAGTAGAATGAATACAATGGAGGAAAAACCACAGTGAAATTTTGAATGACGTGAAGATTTGTTCTAATTATACGGTTTTGAGATTTTTAATTGATAAGTTTTCTTTTGTAAAAGAAAATATAAATATAATTTTTTTGAAGGGCCTTCTCTTTTGGCCAACGAATAATGAGCCAATGCTTCCTGTGATCCTGTCTCTATCTTTTTTTTTTCTTTTGGCATGTGAGCCCTTATTCTGTTATTCTCTATCTTTAGTTGATTAAATTTTTTGAAAAACAAGAATTAATCAGTTACCGAAATTTTTAATTCCTTACCTGGTTTATTAGAAAACCCATAATTTGCATTTTTTAGCTCATTAATGTTGAATGCATATTAACGATTAATAAAGCTTGGGAAAGCCATTAAAGATCCACAACAATCATGATACTCAACAGTCAACACCCCCATCTTTTTAGTGGAATTTAAGTCAGTAAGGTAGGGTTTGTTAGAGAGATAACATCAAAGGCCCATAACTTACAAGGTTAAGCTTTTATGTGAGCTACGTTAGTGATTTTATTTCTCTACCAATATCCATCAAAATCAAGCATAACCCATACCAAATATATATCTCAAACAAAGGAAGCAAAAAATAGCATGACATCTAAAGTGCGGCCAGCAATGTTTTTCCTTCGAGACAGAGCAAAAAATGTACGGTATAAAATTGAAGTTTTTTAAGTTCATAAGTTGAATTTAAAAGCTAGCATTGCGTTATCGGGAAATCCCCTACACGAACGTAAGAAGTTATTAAAATTGACTTTAATCCATCGAATACGATCTGATCTCATAACAAGGTGACTCTGACAATTTCAAAGGCTCTGTAAGGAAGACAAGTTATTCTTCGTAGAGTCTAAATCAAGCAAGTAACGAGAAAGTGAAAATTTGATGCGGATATGCATTTCGCGAACCTAGTTCGTATTCTCCACCGTTAGAAGGATCAGCTCCTTGGTTTGGAAGGTACTTTTCAAGACAGCGCAACCAACTGCTGGAAGCTGATGCAGGTATTCCGGCAAATCTCACCAAGTACCGGCGTGTCGATATCTTCAGTGACATCACCGTACTGGACGATGATCTTGTTGCCAGTTTCGATCCTGAGAATACCGAATACGACCAATCGGCGCGTCGCACTGGCGTTCTTTCACATGAACCGGCGAAGTGCTGACTACCGGCGGCCACGCGTACATTGATTCGCCACTCACCACTGCGTGGTCTTGGACAACAGTGAACGGCAGTGCCTTGAGGATATCATTGCAGAGTTCAGGATTTTCCTTCGTTGCCAAGACGGCAATGACTCTAATACCCAGAGGATGCCAGGTAAGGCGAACCTTATCGCCTTCAAGGATATGGACACGACGAGAAACATCCGCCAGCGCAGCAATGGAACCCTTTGGGGCGGTGTAGGTCAGATGCTTACCTATATCCCAGGGGAAGTAATGGAACGACCATGCCGCGAGACGATTAAGATACGCTAGGAATGCACGAACGGCCTCGATTGCCAAGTATACATTGACTGGTCACGGAGCATGCCGTTCGCGAAATCCCAGGTTCTGAAGTATTGATTGTTCGTGCCAATAGCGAAGCTGCCAGTGCGGATTTGTTTGATCTCCTTAGGCTCGGTGTTGAGAATAGCAAGCGTCGCAGCCTTGATGTAGGCCATGAACTCTTCAAGGCTGGAAAAGGAAGTTGACTCTGTTACACAGGCCATGGAATAAAGCAAGAGAAATTAATCCTCAATTCAGAAGAGGAGGACAGACTTAGATGGCGGTTAAATCCAAAGAACCACTCCATAGTAAAGACCTTTACCATCAGCTCCTAGACACGGGAACAAAGGTGAAGGATCCCTTATGGAAAAGAATTTGGGGCTGGAAAGGTCCACAAAGAATCCGCACATTTATGTGGACAATTGGGCATGAGCGTCTCCCAACTCTTTTTCCCATACAAGTAGATGGTTGTTGGGTAGTATTTTTTTCAAATGAAAGAGTTATCGTTTTCAGGGAACGATTTGTTTAGTTTTCCTTTTTTAATTCCTATTTCTAATTTCTTGAAATTAAGTGATCAATCTTTTAAAACTAAGAAAAGACTAAATGAAACAAGATATTTATCAAACTTGCATTAAACAAAATTTTACAGAGGGATATCTATTCACAAATGTAACAATTATAAGGTCCTGGAATTCTTTGAATCATGGATGAAGGAAAAATTTCGCATTCCTGCGTTTTATAACTGCTACGGCACTTTAGTATCAGAATTAGAATTACTATGGCTATTTTATCTGAAACTTCCCAGTTCCAGATTTTAATCTTTAGAATGATCTTTTCCCAAAGTCTTCTAAATCTTTAAAAATTGTATCAAAGACCTCCTTGGATTATCCCTAACCTCAAGGGTTCAATTAACAAGGGACATAACCTGATTTCCCAATCACAGTTATGCAAAAATTATTCAAGACCCATTCCCATGGTGTTCTTGAACTTAAAATCAAAATCTTGTTAATCAAATGAAACTAAAGCAAACCATCACAGTATTCAGAAAAATAAAAGATCACCCAATCATCGTGAATCCCAGAAAAAGAAACTTAGAAATTCATATTAACAAATGAAAAGCTTAGAAAAGGAAAATGAAGAACCAAAGCTTGCATGTAGCTAAGTCTTGGATCCCTCCAAGAAAGAAGTTTCACGCTTGCTCTTGATGAGAGAACTTGAAGAACAAAAAGAACACTTAACAAAAGTTCAAGAATCTAAAAGTGAAGTATGAAAAACAAAAAAATGAAAATTCTCTCTCTCAGATCCTAATGACTCAGACTTCTATTTAACGAAAAAAACTAAAGAGCTCCCCAAAATGCATTGATGTCCTTCAGATTCTATTGGCATCCTATGGTTTAGATCTCTTTCAACTCAGCCAATTGTTCACATGCTCTTAATTCCTGCAATGTAGTGGTAAAAACAGTAAGTAGATTTATCTAAATCTCATCTTTTTTTTACTTTTACCTTCAAGGGCTGATTTCCCTACCTTTTGGGCCTTTCACCTGCTTTATTAATTCTTTCACAGCCCAATTGGAAGTAAAATATAGGTAAATATAGGTGTTTAAACAATCCAATTTTACACCTAACAAAATACCCCAAACTTAGCATTTGCTTGTCCTCAAGCAATTAAGAAAATATTAACTCAGTGAGCACATTATTAGCTATGTTCTCTCTTTTAGCATTCAGCTCATCAGTCAAGCAAAGTAATGGTTTTGCAGTCCAATTCTCCATTTATCACATTATATGTCAACCATTAACATCAATCAATTATATTGTCTTTTAATATCAATACCAAACAGCAATCTAGTCCAAACTAAGTTTTAAATTAAACAAACAGCACACTATGTCACAATGCATATCAAACAGTCACTATAACACACTCATATCAGTTCAATGTTATGCACTGAGTTTCTCACAAGGCATTTTCTACTCATCTCTCATATTTTTCATTAAGGATAATCACTCATCATCAACTCTACAATGTTGTGCTTAACATACAATATTGCCTAGACACTTGATGTCTAATGTGGCATTTCCATCAAAGGGGCTTTTAGGCTTATAATGGGGCTGGGTTTGGATATTTGTTTTTCTAGACACTTGGCTAATTTAGGCTAACCTTAAGTGTCTAATTAATCCACAACTAGCTTGCAAAATATGGTCCTAGTAAGTTAAAGGGAAGTTTCTTGCTTCTTTTTTTTTAACTTCCTTCCTTACTTTTTTTTTTATTTTTTTTTATTTTCAGCCTCAACTTTTCACATTCATTCTCACCTTCCCTTTTTTATATACAGGGAATTTTCTATTTTTCTTTCTCCCTTTTTATATCCCTTTTTTTTTCTTCTAATCTCTTCTTGATCACCTTCTATACTTTTCTTCTTTTTATAACCACTTTCTTCAAGCTAGCTTCCCTTTTCCTTACTTATTTTCTTGTATTGCAGCCTAGTGAGAATTAACCAAAGACTAAGGCTTGCCTATAAGGATGGATTGGGGGAATTGGCTCTTGATATCATGGTTATGTAAACAGAAAAGAAAAGGTTCAAGCTCAAATAAGGGATCAAGGGAATAAAATTAATTAAAAAGGTAAAGCTTTTTGGCTCTAGGCTAAACAATTTGAAACAAGTGCCCTTATCATGTGGAAATAAACACACTAGTCGCCTAGGTGTAATGTAGGTTAAGGACCCCAATGTAGATTGACCACTCAACAAGAAAGTATATGTTTTTGGGTCCAAATCCTCACTAAGGTTTTTACTCAGTGATATAACATGAACTAAGTTGAGACATGTTAGGACTACTCTCATGAAGTGTAACATAGATGATGCATGGCTAATTAACTAACTTAGAATAAAATAGACAGAGCTAATAAGATATGTAAGATCAACACAGTTGAGTTGATGCTAATGGCTCACATGTATAGATAAATCAAGGAATTGTTACTGTTCAAGTTAAAAAAAAATTCATTTTTCTTTTTCTTTTTTTAATAACTCAGCGTGCAAAATTAATCAACACAGCATGTATACTCTGTATACCCCACCCCAAACTTAAAAGGAAGTTGTGTCCTCACAGCAAACAAAACAGGTCACAGATCACACAACCAACCAATATGTTATTCAGTGAAAAATTCTAACCATGTCAGCACAATGTACATCAATTAAACAGATGTTATATATATACAAAAATGTGAAGATGAAACCTGCGAGACCATGAATATGGTCTTCCTAAGGGGCCATGACTGAGGCTGATTGAGTGGAGTCCTCGGTTAGCAAAGATCATGCTTCCTGAAATGTTTCCTCGGTAGCCGTGAATGGCATGTTGGATGCAGCTCTGTCGCTGTCGGTGAACTCATAAAGATGGTGTATATTGACCGAACATGCTCCAACTGAACTGCTAGCTCTGACCATGCAGCAACTTCGAGATGAGTTTTTGGTCTTGATAGCAAACCGGCAGCGAGTAGGCTCCGTGGGTTTCACAAATCTAGACCGAACACAGTGGGTTGGAGTGCACAAAGATGGTGAGCAGTGACAAGTGTGATGGAAATCAAAAGGAAAAAAAAAAGGTTTCGGTCAAGCTTCAAGAGGATCACGATTTGGATGTGCAGCCTGTGAAGGAAACTTTGGTTCTGGAAATCGGAGACGAGAGTAGGGCATATAAGAGTGGTGATGTGTTTTGAGAGGAAATGAAAGGTTTTACCTCTCTTTTTTTTATTTGGTAAAGTGGTTCAATTCAGTAAAGTGGTCCAATTCAGAAATACAGTTAGTGGTCACGTCACAAGAGCAGGCCTAGTAACATCCTAATAAGCTTTATTTGGGTGCCATTAATGGCTGAGCAGTGAGGACCATCTCAGACTTACTCTGGAATTGTTAAAACATCACAGTGGTCATCAATCATCACTTCTCTGTTCCAATTCGGTAACATTTTTTTATAGAATAGATGGGAAAGAGGGAAGAGATGAAAGAGAAAAAATTTATGAACATTGTTAGATCCCCAAAGTTGTTGAGCAACCACAGGACACTTGCAAGTTCAAGATTGGGTCTTTTAATAACAATAAATATTTGGTCCAACTAACATGATACTTGAATCAGCCCATTTTTGCTACTGTAAAATTTGAGGAGGCCCAATAATTTCTTATGTCTAAATATGCAATCAAAATGTGCATTAAAATTTTTATAAGCCCAGCTCAATTATTAAGCATTCATCATTTTTTTTTACCAATACCACAATGGGGTTATTATTTTTATCACATCTTACGGGCTCATTGGATACTCTTGACAGGAAGAGTGGGAGTCAAATGGGCTAACAAACATAACATTATTCTCTCCCCCAAATGAAAGCATTCCTCACTCAATACCTTGAACTAACAGATATATCAAACACATCTAATACATTGGGCAGAAACTAGCTGAGTTTGCCACAAAATCATCTCTACCTCACATCTCACTTATATATTCAACAGGTCATTTGCTCAAAAAGTCAACTTAGAATATATTGGTTCCACTCACACTATTCCCCACTGCTTTATCAACCTCATTGTTAGGCTTAGCAAGTAATCACCCATAGTATAAGGAGAATAATACCTAGTTCTGCTTCCCCATTGTGCTACCCCAAACTTAAGAGGTTTGTCTATATTCTCTGCACTCAATCAGCACTTCAAAGTTTCCTTATTATATCAGACTTGTAGAACCAATCCACTTTAACATTACTCAGTCTCACCTCTTATCAAATCAAAATTCGTATTTTGTTTTTAATTTTCTTTTATGGACAGCAACATGACTTGGTTTTTAACAAAACGAAAGAGAAACCTACGTAATGTCTATAAAAGAAAGAAATTTACTATTAGTAAAACCTACTCAGAAAATTAAACTAAACTTGACAGCTTTCACATACTAAACTAACCTACGTACTAACTACACAAGCACACTATCTAACTAATCAATTAAACTCCTTTTTTTATTTCATCCAGCATCTAATAAAGAAATAAAAGTCTTCTCTTTATTTACATAGTTCCTCCAGTAATGCTTTACCCATTGAATCTTGCATGAAAACAATTTAATTCTTATCTTGAAATTTAGAACAATTTGTCCTGTATCCAACCAATTGATTATTTTCTTTTGAATCAAATCTTTCAAGAGTGGGTTGTCTGGTTTAAACTCTGTATGATTGAAGTTGCATTCTCCAAAGTTCGTATTTTTACTATTTAAAAACACATGATCATTAATCAGATGATCCCAAACAGAAATAGCAGAACAATTATTAGAATCCTTATCCATGACTTTCAAGACATTAAAAGTCATCTTTTCCTTATTAATTCCCATGGTTAATTCTCCTGTTTTAAATTCTATTATAGCATCCTCTTTAACTAAGAATGACATATCCAACATAATAGGCACATCCTTGTTAGCTTCAAAATCAACTATTATAAAATTTGCTGGAAAAGTAAACCTATAAATTTTTACTAATTTGTTCTCTATTTTTTTACCATGGTATGCAAGTGACCTATCTGCTAATGCACATGGAATTTTAAAAGAACCTGGATTTTCCAGCTTGGATGGCAAATTGTTGGAGAGATAGTGCTCTTGTTGCTGCTTTTGGAGACCTTGAGGAGATGGGAGTAGGGGTGTAAATGGGTCAGGCTGGCCCAGCCCAGCCTACGGCCCGGCCTACATTGAGCCCAGCCCAGGCCCGGCCTTTCAGAAAAATAGAGTAGGCTTAGGCTTATAAAAAAGATTATTTAATAAATAGGCCATAGGCCAATTTTGTCAAGCCCGGCCTACAGCCTTGTAGGCTGGCCTATTTAATTTATTAAAATAAAATAATAAAATAATATTTATTTTATGTGGCAAAGACACAAAGTACCAAATACTAATATCTCTTACTTTTTGTGCTATTTTATTCTATGAAAGGAAAACTTGTCTAATGTCTCCAAATTTTACATGCTGTTGCAGCTTAATACCATAGAGCAATGGGTACCTTGCTGGATTATGATGTTGCTGATGAAAATCTTTCAATAATACTCTTCTTTCCCTTATCTTGATGGTGATTTAAAGATTTTTAAATGAATGACATTCTCTTGTAGACTTTATTTCAGCATCCAGTAATTGTATATTTCATATTTTTCCCATTTCTTTGACTCTATTCCTCTATGATATACATTCTAGAGCTGAGGTAGTATGTTGACTCTTTCTTGTTTGTCATTTTTTTCTTATGAGAAGTATTAGTGCATGCATGAATGGAGCTTTCTTTGCTCTATACAATTTTTTTTTTTTTTTTTTTTTTTATATCAACAATTATTTTTTTTGCTTAGTATATATAGTGGGAGGCCTACAAGGCCTGTAGGCCATGTCGGGCTTTCTTATTTTTGAAAATGGGCCGAGCTTGGCCTACAAATAAAGCCTTTAATAGGCCAGTAGGCCTTGAATTTTTTTTGACGTAGGAGGATGGCCAAAGCCCAGCAATTTACACCCCTTGCCTTGCCCTTGATAAAGGTTGAGGAGCCTCAATGTTGTGCATAGGCTTGTCTAATCCATTTGATTTCAATGCTGCCCTTAATGGTTCAGTAGTGCTTTCCTTTTTCTTCTTCTTGATGTGAAGTTTGAATGGTTGATGGTTCGGTTGGAGGTGCATCTTCCTCTTGTTGCCCTTCTTTCTCCATTAATTTTCTCACAGTAGATGGCCTTATAACAGGATCAAGTTGATCAACTTCTCTGTCATTCCTCAATTTGAGGGTCTTACTAGCTTCCATTCCTTCCACTCTTAGTATCTGAGTGTCATTTGGTAGTGCCTCCAAAGGTCTGCTACTAAGGGCAGAAACAAGCTGCCCCATTTGTGTCTCAAGGCTCTTCAAGATAGCTCCATGACTTTGAAGCATAACTTCATGATTTTGTAGCATCTGATTCATCCACTGCTCATTTGGAGGCTGAGCTTCTGCAGCAGGTTGTTCTAGCTCTTCAGCAAAAGGAGGATGCACAAAATAAGGTGAGTAAAGTTCATCCGGTTCAAATGACTGATGCCATCCATGATAAGGCTGCTGGTATTGGTAATTTTGGCCTTGATTTTGGGCAAAACTACATTCTTGGTTCTGCCATCCTTGCTGATCAAATTGGTTGTGGTTGATATAATTGTAGTTGAAGTCTCCCACATAAAGAACAGATGTTGGGTTGCTTGGGCATTCTTCAAAGGCATGGGCACCATAACAAAGTGAGCATATAGGTGCTATAGCAACTATTGGAGTAGGTGCTGGTTGCTTGGATTCTTCCATAACCATGACCAAATCCTTCATTGTGTTATGCAAAGCTACTAGTTGAGCTGCCAATGCCATTGTGCTTCTCCTGTAGAGTGCTTAACAACCAAACTTTTTTTTTTTTTTTTTTTAGATTTGGCAGAATGCTAAGTGTATCAATCTGTTTTCACAGTAAAACATTATTGATCTGCAAAATCTTCAAAGAAATGTAAGTTCAAGAAAAAATAAAAAATGAAAATGAAAGAAAACAAATTCAAGAACTAAAAGACAGAATTTTAAAAAGAAACTAAATCAAACACCGTTCCCCGGCAACGGCGCCATTTTGTTGGGTAGTATTTTTCTCAAATGAAAGAGTTATCGTTCTCAGGGAACGGTTTGTTTAGTTTTCCTTTTTTAATTCCTATTTCTAATTTCTTGAAATTAAGTGATCAATCTTTTAAAACTAAGAAAAGACTAAATGAAACAAGATATTTATCAAACTTGCATTAAACAAAATTTTACAGAGGGATATCTATTCACAAATGTAACAATTATAAGGTTCTGGAACTCTTTGAATCATGGATGAAGGAAAAATTTCGCATTCCTGCGTTTTATAACTGCTACGGCACTTTAGTATCAGAATTCGAATTACTATGGCTATTTTATCTGAAACTTCCCAGTTCCAGATTTTAATCTTTAGAAGGATCTTTTCCCAAAGTCTTCTAAATCTTTAAAAATTGTATCAAAGACCTCCTTGGATTATCCCTAACCTCAAGGGTTCAATTAACAAGGGACATAACCTGATTTCCCAATCACAGTTATGCAAAAATTATTCAAGACCCCTTCCCATGGTGTTCTTGAACTTAAAATCAAAATCTTGTTAATCAAATGAAACTAAAGCAAACCATCACAGTATTCAGAAAAATAAAAGATCAGTTAATTTTGAGGGATTGCGTTGGGGCTAAGCAATTGTGGAACACCTGGATTCCGACAAGGAATCTAAGCAGCTAGCCTTCTATCAATCTAACTTCAACGATTGAATTCATCAAAATGCTTTGGAGGATTGTATTAGGAGAAGATCACCTTTGATCTTATCCTTTAGCAACTAAGTCCTAGTTTTTAGCAAGAATAGTTTGTTATTATTCCATGTATAGTTTGTTTAACAGTATACTTTATTCTAGCTGATCCTCCTTGATTCTGTATAACCAACTTGTGTATATATTGGCTATCAGCCATTTCATTAAACATAACAACATATTCAAATCCTCTTAGTTTTCTATATGGTATCAGTTTGAGGTATCGATCCACTTTCCCAATGGCTGATTCTGATCAAATATCAATGCTAATGCCAATGCCAATGCCAATGCAACCAACCCTACCCTTACACCGTCTGATCCTCGTTCCCACTTTCATGCCCACATCTGATAGCCCTGGTTTATTTCTCACCAATGTTGTGTTATGTGTGATGGTAGGCCAAAGCATTCAAAAATGCACTCCTTGCAAAGAACAAAATCGGTTTCATAGATGGCTCCATTCACAAACCTGCTGCTGTAGCATCTGATGAAACCCACGCTTGGACACTTTGCAACTCCATGATCAACAGCTGGATCCACAACACTATTGATCCACTTCTCAAGCCATATATTCATTATTTCTCCACTGCTAAAGCACTATGGGATGATCTACGCGAAAGGTACTCTATTCAAAATGCTCCTAAAATTTATCAGCTCAAATCCAATCTTTTTCAGCTACGACAACAAGGCATGTCTGTTAGCAATTATTACACCAAATTAAGAGGTGCTTGGGATGAACTTGATGCTGCACGAGCCTTACCAGATTGCCCTCATGGCTCCAATTGTCATGTTACACAATATATCACCAAAGAAATGGCAGATGATAGGGTCTACCAATTTCTATTAGGCCTGGACAATGCTATGTTTGGCACGATTGGAACACAACTCCTCAATCAACCGCTTCTGCCATCCTTAAACAAAGCATATTCCACGCTAGTCCAGGAAGAAACTCAGTTCCATATGGCTCAGACTCCTGACACTCGTAATGATGCACTTAGCTATGCTGCAAGAGAAAATTCAAATCCTCATTCCTCCAATGCTGATCCTGTTCGTTGCACTCACTGTGGTAAATTATACCATGATGTTTCCAAATGCTATCAATTACATGGAAGACCACCATATGGACGTGGAAGAGGACGTGGCAAATCTTATGACAAGCGTCCCAACCCATTCAATTTTTCTGCATCACAAACAGCAGCTGCAGCACCTATAGTGTCCAACCAAAAACTCGATTCCTAACCTGAGTCCTGAGCTTCTACAGCAAATTGCCAACATGGTTGTTTCCTCCACTACACCGTCTGCTAACACTACATCCCTTTCTGGTAAGCACACTATGCCTTCTACCTGGTTGGTGGATAGTGGCGCTTCTCAACACATGACAGGGAACCTCCATTTAATCTCCAATGTTACATCTATTCCACCCACTACAATAGGTTTACCTGATGGTGATCAACTTGTTTCCAATCACAGTGGCAGTCTTAAGTTGACATCTCATATTTCTCTTCAGAATGTGTTATATGTTCCCAAATTACAATGCAACCTCATATCAGTTGCTCAATTACTTGCTGATACAAATTGCATCATTTCTTTTACTCACAATGGCTGTGAATTGCAGGACCCCATAACGAGGATCAAGACTGGACTGGGTAGATTGCAAGCTGGTGTTTATGTGCATGACTCATCCAACAACAAATCCATCTCTACTGCATGTGCGGCTCACACTCAACAGAATCAGATGTTTGGCACCGTCGATTGGGTCACCCTTCATTTCAGTTTTTAAGCTTTCTTCCTTTTGTTACAGTGAATAAAAATAGGGGTCATTCTCCTTCAGTTTGTGACATTTGCCTACGCGCACAACAAACTCGTACTGTATTCCCTATTAGCATTAATAAAACTATTGCATGCTTTGATCTTATTCACTGCGATATCTGGGGTCCATATCAAACTACCTCTCTAACCGGTGCAAGATATTTTTTAACAATTGTGGATGATTATAGCAGAAACGTCTGGGTTTATTTAATGACCACCAAGTCTGAAACGTTCCAATACTTAACTCGATTTCTTCTCATGGTACGTAATCAGTTTAATACCATGGTCAAAATAATACGCTCCGACAATGGATCAAAATTTTGTGCTCATAATCTCCGCAAGGTTTATTCCGATATGGGAATTATACATCAAACATCATGTGTAGACACACCACAGCAGAATGGTCATGTTGAACGGAAACATAGACATATTTTGAATGTTGCAAGAGCATTACGCTTTCAAGCTAGTCTTCCTATCGAGTTTTGGGGTGAATGTGTTCTAACTGCGGTACATTTAATCAATAGAACCCCCACTCCTCTTCTCCAAGGAAAAACACCATATGAATGTCTTTTCAACCGCACACCCAGCCACGATCATATTCGCATATTCGGATGTCTTTGCCATGCTCATCCACGTCCCAAACCGTTGGACAAGTTTGCAGCTCGATCAACTCGGTGTCTGTTCCTGGGATATCCTTTTGGCAAAAAGGGTTGGAGGCTTTAT